>NC_056739.1:1337462034-1337762034 GCF_019279795.1 Protopterus annectens
TACCACATTAGCAATACATCCCTGAGAGTTGACCCAGTTGTTCAGGATTTGGGAACGTAAGTGGACAGTGACCTAGTTTTGACCAGTATGTGTCCATTGTTGTAAGAAAGTCCTTCTATATTGCACAGCTTATACACAAACTAAAACAATGACTAACAAGGTCACACAGAAAAACCAAGCAGTAAAAACAAAAAGAAAAACCCAGACCAACTAGATTTTCCACTGTGTAATTCCTTACAACCTCTTGTATTACAGGTAACATGGGATATATGCAAATGACCCCTATTATCCCATGTAACCTCTAATACAAGAGGTTTAAGGAATCTCACAGTGGAAAATCTAGCTTGGCTGGGTTTTTCTTTTAGGTTTTACAGATTGTTTTTTTCTGTGTGTGACCTTGTTACTCATTGTATTATTTTGTTAGCTGGGATATTTTGCAGACACCCTAATGGTTATGGACATCAGCTGGGTATGACAAAGCTGTGTTTCCAAACGTTAGCCAAACAGTCCACTTATGCTGTGCTGATGAGGCCATAAGAAGGCTGAAACCTGCATGTCCCCATCTAGTGGGGTTTGGCTTTATTGGCCTGAATTTGTCCATAACAGACTTAAAAAGAAAAAAGTCACGTGCATTCAGAACTGCCATATAGCTGAAACACCTGATTTCCTTAAGGGGTCATTTGCATATATCCCATTTTACCTCTAATACATGAGGTTTTAAGGAATCACACAGTAGAAAATCTAGCTTGGCTGGATGTTTCTTTCGGCTTATAAATAAAGGAATTGTGCCTAGATTTAGGGATATTTTGTCCCATTTTAATCAACCCTCATTAGGCCAATCACTGAATATAATACCTTCTTTGGCATGTATCTGTCCAAACACATATAATAACTAGAAGGCTCACAGAGATACCCTGTTAAAAAGATACAAGGCCTAAACAACGTGTCCTACATGGACTGACTCAAAGCCTTTTCACTATATTCGGTATCCTACAGACTGCTAAGAAATGACCTGTGTCTGGCATACAAGATGTCCTCTGACTCAGTAATACATATTTTACTGCACATCAGCAAGTCATATTATATCAGAAATACTTGGTCTGGGGACATAAACCTCTTGTATAACATCAACAAAACAGTTTGAAGGGACAAACATATTTCATAGAGGATACTGCTGCAGTGGAACAGAATCCCCATTCCCATAAAACAAAGTTCATTCCTGTCCATATTCAGGCACAACTTGGATCTATGGATGGCAAATAGAAAATTTACCCTAGGATTGCCCCCTGCTCTACTAATGGAAAGAGGCAGCTCCTAACTGCTTTATCCTTTTACCAATATCTCTCATGGACAGGGGTAGCCAGTGTTGATCACAGACACACTCTGTGTATAAATTCATTCTGCAAACTACCCAAAAATGAACAAATGGGGATACTTGAGATTAACATGGCTAGGCTTGTAAAGGCTCTAAGGCCACTAGCCTAGTAACCTCCTATGAACCCATAATCCTTTCATGGGCCCCCTCAAATTATCTATGGTATGATCCCAGTTATTATCATTAGAGGAAATATACAATTATTGACCATGGGATGGGTAAGGAATATCTCTAACCAAATGGGATAGGTTAGTTTGAACACAAAAAGGGAAACTGGCTAGATTTAAAATGGCCCACAAGGGCAGCTAGCCTAGTACTTACCCATGAACACCTCCTCTAACAGTAGATCTCTTGACAACTAAAGTATGTAACTTATGGTTATACCACGGTAACAAATGAAGAAACACAAAGAATCATGAATTGCCTTTTTTATTACTGCATAACATCAGCAGATAAGTACAAACGCAACACACAATAGTCCACAATACACTTAGTGCTATAAAATAGGTAGCCTAATAAAAGTGTATGTCCTAACTCATCTGAACTGAAAATAAACCCTTAGGCCTTTAAAGCTCAAACTCATAAATATAGCTCTCAAACGTTGGTCATCAGACTGATGAATGACCAGAGCAAGCATGACATCCACAGTACAACATGATGTGAAATCAAAGCATTTAATACAAAGACATTAAAATTTGCTTTAGTGATGACTTTTAAACATCCACCCTTGCTTATGGAATAACATGATGGTGATTACTGACGATTTTCCAAACCAAAATAGTACATCTACATTGCTACACTAGGCTATTTCAAAAGCTGGCTTGTACACAGCTACATTGGCATATTATTTAGTTCAGGAGGCACATGTTCATCCTATCATATAAAGTATTTGTGCTTCATCAGAAGCAATGCACAGAAGTTACATCCAGAGTACTGCTAACTGCCACAAGCATACCCATCCCAAAGCCAGCTGTGGTTTCCAAAGCAAGACAGGACTGCGTATAAATCCATCACTGTCCACTTCAGCTTCATGACCCCAAGAGTAACATATCGTCAGCAATGTTATACACAAAGATGAATGCCAGTGTCCTAAGATGTACATGAACTATGTGCAGTATACAATACCAGATAGGTCTCTGTCCATAGTATATGATTCATTTTTATTAATCATGTTAATGTCTTGACCGTGTCTAAACAAAATGTGCACAGTACTCCAGTGAGAACAGTGCTTATGATTATTTATGAATAAGCTGGTTATATAAAAATGATGCAAATGTTTTGAACTGTTTTGTTTCTGTGGCATTGAGTCATCAGATGCAGAGTAATAGTGCAGTGAGTAACGCTTGATTTTAATTAAACTTTTGTCTGTACCTCCCATTGACCTCTGGATCTAGTGTTCAAGCATAACCCTAACAATTCCCCATTCATTCCAAGGAAAAGTTTAGGAAAGGAACTTCTAAGTCCATTATATTTCTGTGATAGTTCATTTTGTTTTATTCCCAGTGCACAATTGCCTTAGGTTTAAGAGTAAGATGATGGCAGACACTAATTACATGCAAGGTGCTTGGAAAGGCAAGTACTTAAAGGCTGCCCTACCAGTCTGATCACATGCTAACATGGTCATGAGGTGGGTGAGTTGGGCTTCCACTCAGAGGAAGCTAAATAGGTCATTATCCACTCATTCTACACCTGCAACAGTCAACCCTCCTATACCTGGGTAAAAAATAAATTTGAGTTACATCAAGTATAGATGGATGTATTACTCCATATCACAAAGCTTTCTTTGCTGTGTTCAGCTTTCTTTTCCAGAGTTTGTTTTATCTGCTCTCAAATATTTCATGAAATACCTTTCTGTTTTATGAGGAATGCATAACTTTGCTATTTTACATCATATGCTTAGGTCATATCTGCCCATAACATGCAAAAATAACTTTTGAGGCTGCTTTCCAATAAAGGGATCCTTCAGTGATGACAACGAGCAGAATCTTTAACTCCAAGCAGCATATGTCCCTATTCAAGAGCACTTGAGTTAAACTATCTTTGCGTCTCACCCATAGGAGAAGAGTATTGATTACACTTCAGTCTGACCATACTTTGCACATGGCTGTGTTTGTGGAGACTCCATTTCTGGGAATGGATTTAAACTCAAAAAAATGTAAGATGTGCTGCAAAATGATAGAAGCACATAGAAAAAGTGCAAAAGAAAGAGCAATAACTATAATTCATCAAAGAGGGAAAAAGGCACTGGTTATATAGGACTGTTAAGATGATATTCTTGAATAACTCGTGAGAGATACATTTCCCAATTATTTTCCAGAAGAGGGTAGTAGAACTGGTATTGGGCATAATGGCTGCAAAATAGAATTAGGCATATTTGAATCTAAGCTTCTAGGTCATGTTTCCCCCAAAATGCAGAAGACTTGATCACGTGAAGGCATTAAAATCACATAAGATTGGACAAGAAAGGCTGGATGAAGAACACAGCTGGTAAAGTACTCTGTGCCATTTAATTGGGTCATGCCATAGCGAAGCAGCTGAGCAGCATGGGAAACATGAGCCACAAAGCATTGCTGAGAATGATGAAGTTTGTATACATGGGATCACCCATTACCTACAGTTCAAAAAACAGATGCAAGAAAATCAAATACAGTAGTCCATGAAAAGAAGACAAAAGTAGCATTAATCACCCAGCGATTAGTGTCTAACATACAGAGAGACACAAAGTCATAAATTACCAGGATTTCCAGGCAGAAATGAGGGCAGTGTGGAACAAGGATACCCAGATATTTCCAATAGTAGTAGGAGCAATGGACCTCATAAAAAAGAATTGACAGTCTTATTTAGATATGCTACCGATATGTGTAACTGCATATGAATTACAGAAGGAGTCAGATCTGGGCATGTTGCAGGTGCTGCAAAGAGTACTTTTGGATAAAATCAAAGACTGAAACAATTTACTAATTTCATGATGTTTAATCATATTTTGACTTAGGAATGGGGTCCATTCCCATCATGGTATTAAAAACCCAAAAAACTTAGAGAAATTAAACTGGCAGAGATTCATGCCCAAGTATACTGTCTGTATGCATTTTCATGTGCACCTAAGTCACCCTTTGAATGATATCATAACCATATCATAAAAATGTATTCCAGCCTCTGATTGTGTGAGCACTGGCTATAGGTGATGGTGACTGTTGATGTGACACCCCAACCACATGTACAAAATGAGAAAAAGGGGTTAACCCCAATGCCGATTACCATTAATATAGAACAAAGACTATAAAACCATACACATTTAGATTATCTGAACCAAATATATGTTGTTCCTACAGGTATTGATCAGCTTAATAAATCTAGGATCATCTGAGGGCTATCACACATTGTAAATATGAATTCCAAACTCAGAGTATATGTATAACTGAATCATCTCACTATAGCTAAGCATATATTGGGTTCTGGAGGTAAAGCTGAGTAGAATAGCAATGCAAAAGCTGATGACTAGTGCTCCTTTCCCAGAAGGTGGGGTTAGATCATGTAATTCCACAAAAGGAAGCCAGTAGCATGCAACAGACAAGTAGGCAGTTTGGTGCAGTGGACCACTGGCATATATATGCAGTGGACATGCAGCCATGGAAGCATGTATACTTTTTTTAATTACTTTTTTTAAACTTATTTGTTAACCAGATAATCCCATTGGACAAAACGTGCCTTTCCAGGTGTAACCTAAGAATGCAGATTGGTTAAGTAATTCACTCAGAGTCCCCCAACAGGCAAATACTGGAAGCAGCTTTTTAACAGCTCAGATCATTAATCCTCTGCAGTAAATGCCAAACCGCTTCCCACACTGATGCCATGTCAAGAGCTACAGTAACTAGAGGGTGTGCTATAGTAGAAATGCCCCAATCATATAGTGTGATGGCCACAGGAGGCCACTCATGAGTCTTTTGTCCTTGAAGAAATGAAAAAAAATAGTGAATAGCAGGTAGTTTCCTTCTGGGTAGGCATGCTATGGTGGTTTCAGATGTTTCACATGGAATACTAAAAGGCTAATATATCTATTAAATATATCAGCTAATTTGTGCTCTCTCTTTGTAACAAAAAAAACTCATTTGCTATTACCTTTCAATGACCACCTTTCTCACTTTCCACTGCTTAGACAGCATTTCATAAACTAGCCCCCAGCTGCCTGGAACTCCTTCCCAAATGAAATATGAAACAAGCTTGATCTGCTCAACATTAATTGCCACTTAAATGACATCTATTTAGCTCCATTCAGTGTTGATGCTAAAGGTATCTATATTAAACTCCCTAACATCAGCCAATATATCTTCAACAAGCATGTCTACATTTGCTTACTATATACCATGTGTGATGAAACAAGTATATTTCTGCAAATATGTATTTGTAGGTTTTTTTATCAAATAATCGAATGGACAGATTTTCAAAAGTCATATGATGAAAAAAATAGGATGGAAAATTCAGTCCGTTGAACCATTATGACAGAGATCACATTATAGTAAGGATCAGGAGATCTGCCCTTTTCCACACTGTACTGCGATCTTAAATAATAGCAGGGGGTGTGAGGGGTACAGAGGCGACTTGCTCCCCTGCCAAAGTTTTTCTTCTGTTCTATGTGGGTGTTGTTATCCTTTGGATTTTTTTTTCTATAGACTGTTCGATCATATGACTTTTGACAATCTGTCCATTCAATGGTTTGTCATAGATCCATTTGTAGGTATTGTATATAACCTTTATGTATGCAAATTTAATCATTAATGTTTATAAACTGCAGTTCTTTCTCTATTTACAACAATACATTACAGTTCTTTTATAACGTAAATCAGAATTTCTGTACTTAATACCTACGACACCTGACACAAGCTCTAGCTGAGAAGGGTTAACTGACCAATCCATGACACAAGTGTGAAATCAATCAAAAATATACACATCTACATGCCTGTATATAAATTATACACAGATATAGGTAAGATACAAATGATAGATATAGATATATTGGTAGAGATAAAGGTTTAGGTTAAAACACATGCACACCCACAGATAATTTTTTGATACATCTGGATTTAATAAACACTGTGCTATAACCACTTTCACAGAGAAGCCTATGAAATCTTTTTCATGTTTTTCATTCGAATGCAGGGCTTTCATTTATCATCTCAAAATGGATATGTATTTAATACATCTCTCAGTGAAAAACTATTACATTGTAGAAAATACATTGTAAAATAATGCTTAATACTCTTATGTTTATCATGCAAGACCTTTAATCAGAACCACATTTTATGCAAGTAAGCATAATTCACTGCAGTGAGTTTTGAATTACAAATTCCATTACTGACAAGCTGTAGATTACCATGAGAATCAATGCTCTGCATGCTATAGTAATTTGCCTATTTTAGTCTAGCAGCAAGAATGTGACAGGCATGATCATGCATTTCTCATATATCTAGTACACACACTGTTCCACAGCATGCAAAACCTCCCATGCACTCATATTATCTTGCCATGAAATTATAAAAGTTATTCTACAGCACCTGCTACAAAAATTTCAAATGAGAATTATGTTGAATCTATGCACCTACTGATAAGTGCTACTAAAATATAACAGTACATTTGCCAGCATTGACAGCAATTTTCTTAGTAACAACATGCATGCATAATCCCGGTGCCTTACCCATTCTGGAAATGTAGCATAACAATTACAGAAGTGCCTTAAATTACTGACTGTAGTTACTACAAGAATCAGTGTCGGTAGAACAACAGGTAGGACACCCGCCTTTGGTACAGAAGGTTCTGGGCTCTATTCCCACACAAGGTAGATTAATTGCTGACACTACACTACAGCATAAGGGGGTACTCCACTGCAGAGTGTGCCATCCTTCTGATGAGAAGTTAAGCAGAGGACGCATGTGCCTGAGTCAGTGGTAGCTCAGGTAAATGTAAAAGATTCCATAGCATCCATTGACAAGTGTAGGGGTTGCTTTATTATATAAACCTTTTTCCATCCTTCTTTCATTATTTACACATTCATTATGTTTAAACTTTATATCATACTTTATACATCACAATAATTACTTACATATTTATCTTCCTAAATATAAGTAAAACTCATTTCACTCCCCTCATCCTTTCCAACACAATCATTTCTTTATATCATCACATACTACTTCCTCATCATCTTTGCTTATGTTATACAGGAATTCTTCACATATTCTTTTCCATGAAACCCAAACAGCAATTAATAGAATTTTATCCAATTTTTCAGTTTCTTTTTCACTTCCAACCTTACATTTCCTATACAATACCATGTCCATATCAGTCTTAAATACTTTCCAGTCATAAACATCTTTGAATAATGTCAAAAAACCTTAATTTTCTTACAGTCCAAAGAACAATATTGCAATGTCTCTTCAGTATTACAGTTATTACATATTCTTTGTTCTGCCATCTTACATTTTGAGTTACTTTTGACTGGCAATAATAAATGCCACAGAAAATCACTTGATTCAAAAAAGATTCAAATCATTCCTACCTTTTCCTTATTTATTTCTTTTATTCACCCCTTATTTTTCCCCAAGGACCAATATAATTATTTGCCTTCATTATTTTTTATAACATTCTTTCTTTTCAATCTGTACTTCATTTATAACAATTCTCCATGTCTTTATTTTAATTTCATATTCCTTTTCTTACATACTTTTTGTTTCTCTATTCTTTTTTTTACCTCAGCCATCAATGTACCTTTATATTTTCCAAATAAAAGATTTCCTAGCATTGTCTTTTCAGACACTTAACACCTAAAATAAATGTACTGATGCTAAAAAACAACTGGATTTATTAAAATCTAGCTAATAATTATACAATTCAAACCCTCTTTTCTTTTGCATTATAAACTATCCATCTTTTGAATGAATTCAACCTTCTTCCCCACAGAAAACTAAAAAATACGAGAAATTAATTTTCCATACAGCTTGGAAACATGTACACACCACCTAAATATGATAGTTTTCCTAAAATATATGTTTTAACATATATACCTTTTTTTCCTAGAGGCAACCAAAACACCTTCCTCCAATCTCTCAACTTTAGTATTTTTTTTTTGGGGGGGGGGGATTCCTTCCATTGTTCTGTTACATCTTTTTACCTTCCAAATTTAACCCCCTAGAATATCAATTTGAGTTCTGGTAAAATACATTTTTGTAATTTTTACCACATTTCCAAACCCCTTATTTTTTGGCTTATTTAACTGTAATCCTACCTAAAATCTCTTCTGTTCTGTAAATTATCTCTTCCATCCACTGTTTGTTCTTAGCTATTAAGACCAAATCATCTGCATAGATTAACATTAATACCAAATCATCTGCATAGATTAACATTAATGGTAGCCTTATGCCTTTTTTTAACTTTCCATCTCCCATCCTCTAACCTTAATCTACATGTTTGTATAACTACATTCGTTACCACCACAGACACATACTCAATGGACAACCTTGCTTTAACCCGCTACCCATCGGTGCACCACAGACACACAATCATTTTGATAACTAGGCCTCACTACAGTTCTTATTTTTTTTCTACCCTGTATTCTGTTAAAATACTCAACATTTCCCCTTGATGAATACTATCAAATGCCTTAGCCACATCACATACTGTTACGGTTCCTTTTCCTTCCCCCTTATCTATGCACTGAGCCACTTTAACCATCATTAGCATTTCATTTACTCATTTCCCTTTAACCCCAAACACCCCTTCATCCAATTCTTGTTTCATGACACCCCCCCCCATTCTTTTCAGAATAATCATCATATGTATTTTATAGTCAGTATTTCTCAACGTAACTCGTCTCCACTTTTTTATTTCTCACCTTCCCCCTTTTCCCATATACATTTTATAACCCCCTTAAAACTCTCTTCTTTTGTACCTTCCTCTATCTGTTCATTCAATATTTCCAGAAAAACATCATTTTCATCATCTGATATTTCTTTATAAAAACTATACCCAATTCATGTGGACCTGGTGCTGAGACTTCTTTGCCTTCCTTTATAACATCTTCTAACTCTTTCCACTCAATTGTGCTTCTTTTTTTCTCCCACTACCTCCTGTTTCATTTTACCACACAAATGACAGTACCTTAGAGAAAGAAATGTAATGACAAAAAACAAAGACAACCGAGGTTCCACACTGTGTCGGTCCTGTATAAAATGAAGGAAATGACACTGAGACCAAGTGGAATGGATAAAAAAACAAAATTTAATTAACTAAATAAACAACCAGAATAAAAGTTGAGTGCTTTTGTCCCATCAATGAAATTGGGATTTCATCAGAACTAATCTAGCATCTTCATTGAAATAAATGTATTCAAAAATTAAGACATGTGACATATATGACCAGTCACAAACACTTATACATAAATATTAACTACATAAGCACTATTTTGACCATTAAAACAAAATTATTACATTGAAACTGTTTTTAATAAAATGCTCAAAAGTTTAATGAATAATACACTTAAAGAAGACTGTGTGTGTGTGTGTGTGTGTCTTTCGGCTTTTCCCGGTAAGAAGACTACCATTTAAAAATTATTCATATAAATTATTATTAAAACTTGTTAATTTATTAAAACTAAGTTGAAAAAATGAATGACAACTTGATGTAACACTTTTGAAGTGTAGCCGCTCTCATTTTCAACACACTGCCTTGTCTGCAAAGCTATGGAGAGGATCATAATGGAACTCATAAATAAAGACATTGGGGACCTACAGACACTGGATCCTACCCAATTTGGCTTTGTCAAGGGCAGATCCTGCCTCTTGAACTTGGTCGACTTTTTCGAAACAGTCACTAAGGCCATTGATGAGGGTAAGGCAGTTCACACAGCCTACCTTGACCTAGCAAAAGCGTTCGACACAATACCCCACTCGGGCATCATAGAAAAGCTCACCAGCTTAGATGTAAACCCATATGTCACAAGATGGGTTGCAAACTGGCTCAAGGACAGAACACACAGGGTTAGAGTTGCTGGTGCCATGTCAGACTCTAAGCCGGTCACGGTGTCCCACAGGGCTCAGTCCTGGGCCCCTCTTGTTTGGCATTTATTTTCTGAAGTGCAGGCAAACATAGGGGATGGTGGTTGACAAAATTTGCAGATGACTGCAAACTGGGCACCATAATTGACACTCCATCAGACACAGACATCCTCCAGAAAGGTCTCATAGAAATGGATAACTGGTGCCAGAGCCATGGCCTTAAGCTAAATGCCAAAAATGTATAGTCATACCCTTTGGGAAAAACAAGGTAACCCCTAATTACCACATAGGTGGTAATCCATTAAACACGGAAGAAGTTATCAGGGACCTGGGGACCCAAGTTGACAGTAACCTCTCTTTTGACACTCACATTGCCAAAGTGGTTAGGAAGACCTTCTACATTGCCCATCTGATCATGAAGGGATTCACATCCAGATCAGGAGAGGTCATTGTACCCCTGTACTCTTCACTTATCAGACCAATGATTGAGTACAACCTCATTCGAATGTACCTTACCCAACACCTGCAGCAGTTGGAAAGACCCCAAAAGTTCCTCACCAAAAGGATAAAGGGCTCAAACATATGTCATACGATGCCCGACTGAAGAAACTCCAGCTCTATTCAGTCGCATACCATCTGCTCAGAGGTGATCTGTGCCTGACATACAAGGCCATGTCCAACCGAATTAATGGACATGCTCCACCTCAAAAATCCAAATCCACCAGAGCCACGAGAGCAAGAGACTTAAACCTCAACACGGATATAAATAGGATGTGCTGGAGGGACAGATTCATCACCCAGAGACTCCTACACTATGGAACAGAATCCCAGTCCATGTGAGGCAGAGCCCCTCACTGACTCTGTTCAAGAGAAATCTTGACGAGTGGATGGAAGATCGTAGGTTTACCCCAGGAATCATCTCTGTATCACTGCTGGACAGAGGCACAGCAAATTAATGGGTATAGTATTCTCATCCTAAGGGGTGGTGAAAGCCACACACACTCTGGCTAGTCTTATAAATGCCCTAGGGCAGATAGCCTAGTATGAACCTATGAACCTATGAACTATTAATGGACAACATATCGTTAAGTCCCAGATGTGTAAATATAAAGATGGAAGCGGACCAACACGACAAAATAAAATCAAAAACAGGTTTATTAAAATAGAAGATGAGTGCTTTTGCATACTTCCAAGGTACGCTTCATCAGATCTACATATCAAGATAGGTGGGCCTGGTGCTGAGACTTCTTTGCCTTCCTTTATAACATCTTCTAACTCTTTCCACTCAATTGTGCTTCTTTTTTTCTCCCACTACCTCCTGTTTCATTTTACCACACAAATGACAGTACCTTAGAGAAAGAAATGTAATGACAAAAAACAAAGACAACCGAGGTTCCACACTGTGTCGGTTCTGTATAAAATGAAGGAAATTACACTGAGACCAAGTGGAATGGATAAAAAAACAAAATTTAATTAACTAAATAAACAACCAGAATAAAAGTTGAGTGCTTTTGTCCCATCAATGAAATTGGGATTTCATCAGAACTAATCTAGCATCTTCATTGAAATAAATGTATTCAAAAATTAAGACATGTGACATATATGACCAGTCACAAACACTTATCCATAAATATTAACTACATAAGCACTATTTTGACCATTAAAACAAAATTATTACATTGAAACTGTTTTTAATAAAATGCTCAAAAGTTTAATGAATAATACACTTAAAGAAGACTACCATTTAAAAATTATTCATATAAATTATTATTAAAACTTGTTAATTTATTAAAACTAAGTTGAAAAAATGAATGACAACTTGATGTAACACTTTTGAAGTGTAGCCGCTCTCATTTTCAACACACTATTAATGGACAACATATCGTTAAGTCCCAGATGTGTAAATATAAAGATGGAAGCGGACCAACACGACAAAATAAAATCAAAAACAGGTTTATTAAAATAGAAGATGAGCGCTTTCGCGTACTTCCAAGGTACGCTTCATCAGATCTACATATCAAGATAGGTGGTGGCATTATAAACGTTTCCATTAATTGAAACATTCAAAATCAAACAATCAAACAATTAATTAAGTCTTAATTATACTAATAATTTAAATGCAGAGCTTTCATTGTTGTATTCCATATAGCAGTGTATGGAAAGCTTCATAGAAATATCATACCATTATATATTCTTTCGTATATATACCTCCGTCTTTATATTTACATTAAGTCCCAGATGTGTACATGCATCCAATCTGAATTGCCATAACATTTCTCTATATTCAGTTTTGTACTACCATGCCCCATCTCTTGTATTGGGCACAATTTACTTAGGGCAAGGTAATGTGTGTTTATACAGGGCATTCTTAATATTGGTATTTCCTGAATCATGATAGTGTTCATAAATGCACCTTCTCAATGCCCTTTCAGTGTTGCCAATGTAAAAACAAGGGCAAAAATCACAGAATGCAATGTACACCACCCTGACAGTACTACAATCACATACATTTAATCGGAAATGGTATTCACTACTCTTGACCTTTAAACTGGACCCTTCAAATATGTATTTACACTGTTGACACATCCCACACTTCCTCATAACACTGCTCCTATCGGACCTCTTAAAATCATAATCATATCATAAAATCATAATCATTTCCTCCTTCAAATGTCTTTTTCAAGTTCATATGTCTTCTGTGAATGAAACAAGGACTGTCTCCTAAAACTTCTTTAATATTGTTATCGTATTCAATATTCTCTAATTGTTTGTAATAATTTGCTTAATGTCTTTACTGTAACTATCATAGGGAATTATCATGTTCTGTTCATAATTGTGCAGACAACTACTGGTTGCCCTGGTACCTTTTGTATTTACACCAAGCAACTGGTAAAATGTTTCTTTTCTGTTCCTACATATTTCACGCTTAATTTGATTTAACATGCTCATAGGATAGCCTCTGTTGATGAGCATCTGAATAAAATTTTCCATTTTTACCATTAATTGATCATCTACTGGTATAATCCTAGAAACTCATACCATTTGGCCCTTGACAAGGCCCTTCTTTAATGAAAATGGATGGTTACTACCATAATGCAAATAATTATTAGAAAACATAGGTTTCCTGTATATATTGGAAGCATAGCAATTACAGAACATGCGCTTACTTAACGTAATATCCAAATAGTTAACAGTTTGTACAGAACTCGAATAAGTAAACTTCAAAAATTCAGTGGTTGAGTTTAAGAAATCAACAAAACCCATAAGTTGTGACTGAGAACTCTTCTAAGTAATAAATATGTCGTCCAACTTAGAAAGTTGACAGAATAACAGGCTTTGCATTAGCATGATTTTTGTGAAGGGTATGAAGTCTGAAATTCAAATGTCTGTCATTATTTTCTAACCTCAATTTTTAATGATTTGCCACTAATTTGCCAGAAAACCACAATTTTATGAAAAACAGACCAAAAAATATGAGGCAAAATTCTGGACTTTCTGCAAAATCTCTGCAGCTGAGAGGTATGCCTCTGCATCTGTTTTTTGCGCCATTCAAATACCATCTTTCTTTCTAACATCACTTTTCATGCTATTAACATTCAGTGGTGTTATACTTATATTAACCTTTTCCGCTTTTTACATTTTTTTCATTTCATCTATCAGTCTTTTTCTCCTTCTCACCCTTCCACCAATAAAATCTTCTGCCTTTTCTTCTATATCAGAGCTCATATCTCCCTCTTCTTCCTCCTCCTCTGTTTCTGGTACCCCAAACCTGTTTTCTATCTCTATGTGTGTTTATTTTTCATGTATTAGTTTGCGGACTTCATCTAGTGTATATTTTCCTGAAGTATTATCTTGTACTTCCTCACCCTCACCCCCACACCTTACCCCATCCTTTCATCATTCACTTGTACCCCTTCTTGCATAAAAAGTTGTTCT
The DNA here is from genome assembly GCF_019279795.1 of Protopterus annectens. Classification (NCBI taxonomy): domain Eukaryota; kingdom Metazoa; phylum Chordata; order Ceratodontiformes; family Protopteridae; genus Protopterus; species Protopterus annectens. The sequence continues at coordinate 1,337,476,390 of NC_056739.1, forward strand.
TCCCCCTCATTTTCCCTCACTTTGTCTATTTTCATTAATTTGTGGACAATGAAAGCAGAAATGCTCCCAACTTCCACATTTCCTACAATATGATTTATATATTTTTTCATTTTTTTCTAGAATGTTCAAACTCCCCACAGTGATTACACTTTTTTGTACAACCCTAGATTAAATGTGATTTATTCCACAGAAAAAAAAACATGCTTTAGGCTCTGCCCATTACTTAACACTTCCTTGTTTTCCCTGTTTATTAATGTCACATTAGGCACATGCTGTAACTTATTTTCTGTTTTTAAAGTTACATAAACTTCCCATCCCCCTGCCCATACTTTTCTGTCATCCACAACTTTTTTAATATCATGCTCATGCTAACATAAACTTAGGAAAGAACATTTTTAATTTATTCTTTTCCATCTCAGCTGTTCTAAACTGCAACATTAGTTTTCTTTTTAACTGTGTATTTAAATTTTGATACAGTCCTCCCAGTGAGATATGTTACATTTCCTTTCACATTCATTAATACATTTTTATGCTAATGCAAATGTCTCAAACGTTATTTTACAGAATTTTCAGTTTCTTTATGTATTAATGCACTAATGTCAGACAAACTGAATCCAAAAGGCATAACATTGTCGAAAACACAGTAGCTGTTTATTTGCTGTTCATACTTTGTTTTCACCTGCACAACAGGCAGTTTCTTCCAGCTGTTAACAGCTCCAGTCCGTCTCCTCTGCACCTGCACACTCTCTTCTTTCTGCAGTATTTCACTGGAACCTGCTGCATGAGTCTTTACTCTGGAAATACTGCTGTCGGCCTGTCTCAGTTTACTGCTCTCTGTTCCCATCTTCCTGAGGCCCAGCACAGAGCATGCTCTAGCTACAGCATCATTTACAGCATCCTTCTGTCGTTATGTCATCTCCTCACTGCCAAACACCCGTTTCCTTCTGAATTACAGTTTCTTTTTCCTCTTTCTCCAGCTCATTTCCTCTCACAGCCTCCATCGTAGGTTCAGTTATCACTGCCAATAGCCCATCTGGATCCACCTACTGATCACCTCATAAAGTGTTGGTAAAGCTCCCTGATGCCCTGGCCAAATTTCTTCTAGCAGTATAAATACTACTTGAGGTCTCCGTTGAAAAAAGGCTACTAACTAAGAGGGACAAACCCAGTCAATAAGGGGTAAATAAAAAAACAATAAATAAAAAAGGGATAACTTTGCTCAACTTCACATTTGACATATTTATGAATACAGTTGCAAGTAACACATTCAGTATTCATCTTTGTTTTTATATTCATAATGATAGCATAAAGGAAAAAATACTCTTACGTCTTCATTCTGCAAAATAGACAAAAGTGTACAAGTGTACAAGTCAAAAATTTGCAGCACATTTCAGATATACTAATGCAATGCAATTACTAGAACAACTGAAATGTACATCTAGGACTGTATATTTAGCAAACAGTTACAATTACAAATACAGGATATTAACATTGGTAAGGATGAATAACACAAATAGCATAAATATATTACTAGTATAAGGATTATAAGTGCAACTACACACAGGCATATGCTACCATAAAAAGTGTAAACAGTTGAGACGAGATAGACTGAAATGATATTCAGTCTTCATTAAATATCATGTCCATTATTACTACTCAGGTTTACTGTTTTCAGTACATGAATTTCAGCAGAACAGCTATTTTTGCTGTTGCTAAGAATAGTACAGTACACTGCACATTCTGCAGAAAAATTCTTAAGGTTTAAGCAGATGTTTCAGATTTGTACCTGAAGTCCCCATGTTACAGCCTATTGCCCACCCACACCCAGTTTCTGGAAGAATGCCATTCAGAAAAAGCAAATGGGAAATCACTGTTCTGTCTTTTTACTGTAATAAAGTATTTTAATCTGCAACTAACAATATAAACTTTGTACATCACTTTAGAAATGTTACCTCTTATTTTCTAACCCATCTCTGTCCTATATGCAGTACATTTATCTCTCTTGTTTTCCAACCAGCTCTGTCCTTTTCCTTTTTGCAATACGTGTATCTCTCTTATTTTCCTTGACATGTTTGTTGACTAAATTCTGTGCATCATTATTGCATACCAAACACTGGATACATTTCTTTACATTCAAATGGAATCATCTACACATTGTCTGAGATTCAAAAATTGCTAGTCCCAGAGGTAATCCCTTGCACAGGTAGAAAACCACTGGTTGCCTCAGAGGTAATCCCTTGCACTGGTGGAAAACCACGGGCAGTTCCAGAAAACCATGGCCAGTCCCTAAGGTAATCCCTTGCATAGATGGAAAACCATGGGCAGTCCCAATTTCTGAGTCTTAGACAGTACCATTGCAGTAACTACATGGTTGGCAGAATTGTTACAGTGGGGCTGACTCTATGGCCATGCAAATGCCAATGAGGCATTCTGGGGAAGCAATCTATGCTAATTAGCTAGTGCTCTCTCTCTCAAAAATGCATGCAGAAAGGGAATTACACACCTGATCAATTCAGAAAATCTCTTATGAGAGTAAATTAGCATGATCAACCTTGCTAATTAACATGGCCAAAATTACACATTCACCCATTACTTCTAAAGAGAGTGAATACATTTCAGGTAGGTGTCAGGGAGTTTAGCAGACAGGTAGTGTCAGGTATGTGTATGTGAGGGAGATGAGTGAGTTAAGGGGTATGGGCTCTAGGTTACCTCTCAACTTGCAAGATTCAGGGAAAAAACAAAAATAATGAGGGAATGAAGACCCAAAATCTTTCCCACATTTTCATAAACTACCCCTTTTGGCTGTAGCAGTTTAAGTGTCTGCAAAGAATTTTTTTGAATCCCAAAATGGTTTAATTTGCTTTCTATATAAAAATGGCCTCACATGCATTGTACAGTAAATTAGAAGGTGTATAGCTGCTGTCATTGTTATGGTCTAAGCAAGGACAATAAAACACAAAGCCAAAACACATAAAAAAATCAACATACCTTTCAACCTCTTACCTCCAAAATAAGGAACAAATCCATAAATAATGAGGGAAAATCACGAACACTTTTTAAAATATTAGTACTATTCACATGAGGAGTTGACAGAATAAGAGAATGTGAATGAACATGTATTTTTTGAAGTAAAAGAATTCCATAGCACAAATTATTGTCATTATTTATTAAGTGAAGTCTATCACCTTTTCTGACAAAATCACCAGTTTTTAGGAGGGATTAGAGTGGACAGATCAAAAGTTTGAAATAAAAGCAGAGATTTTTGAGCTAACTTACCTACACAAAAGCACACAAATAAAATGTGAATAGTGAATAGCGACTGAACATAAAGACAAGGGTTCAGTGACCCACCCTCTACCAGCAACTATAGGCCTGGTATCAATGGTTCATTGATCAATATTCAAACATCTTAACATTAAGTCTCCGTAAGATGTATCACTCAATAAACTATTCACACTTGTGATGTAGTAGATTCATCACCACAATAAGCCTTATAACTAAGACTTGTCAGAGCCAACCAGATTCCCATTTTCATTCTTCTCATGTACGTCTGCTCAACAAGTTTTGAAAAAGCATCCACCAATGGATGTAAAACAGGGACATAACTATTAGGTAGCCTTGTATATGCTGTTTTTAATCTAGTTAGATTATATTATTTTACACTATGATATTTTATTTGATTACACAGCTATTATATATTTATAATAATTTGAGATGTCAACAGTGTTTAGATTATTTAAATGTTATATGGTGAAAGCGCTTTTATTCCTGTTAATAAAACAGATGTGACGCTATCTATTGGATTTCTTTGTATTTATCAAATGAAATGTCTCCAACACTGTTTTGGCATCTTATTAATATTGATACAAGTATAACAACATGTTTTTGAGACTTTTCCCAATCATGTCTTGGATAAAACCTTCAACAAATTGTTAGACAATGTATATTTTTACGAGAAGAAATTGTTGGAACAAAAATGCAGCAAAATTCATAGGGATACACTGGACTTTCAGAAAGTCTAGATTTTTACTTGGCCGAAAGATAATAATGAACCTCATATTCTGAGTAAGACTCAGTTTAAGAATAAAGATAAAAATAAGTTTGTTAATACCAACGATGTTAGAAACAACAGTAATTTTGATATTGTATGTAATGCATAACAGAATATCAGCTAATGAACTGTTAAACACTGCCTGCCGCATATTCACTAATAGAAAAGTCTGAACTTTGGTAGCACCTATGAATGTAAATGAAAATCAATCCTACCTGCTACCTTAACCTCCTTGCTTTTAAAATGGGTTTGATTGGCACTCTGTCATTCAGCCCAGGCTGTTTGTCAGCTCTTAGCCTAATAATCCATTTACTCTCAATCTGTTCTGTCATATTCCTAACATCACCTCTTCTAATACTGGTGAAATTCCTTTGAATAACTTGAAAGCTAAACCTATGTTCAGACGTATTTTCAGTAGCATGCTTGGAAAGAGCATTCTTATCTGACTTTATCCTAATATTATATACATACTCTTTGATCCTTTCTTTTAGTTTGCTGTCGGTCTTGCCCACATAAAATGCATGACATGCTGAACAGATCGCAAGGTACACAATATGTTGAGAATCACAAGTGGCTTGTACATGAAAGCGAAAAAATCTATTGGTGAGTGGATGTGTAAAACCCCCTGAGCCATCAATGAACTCACAATAATTACATTTGTAACACGGTCTCGTGCATGCAATCTTGGTTGCGATAGGTACACTGTATTGCAATTTATCCGGTCCACATAACATCCTATGTAAATTAATTTTATTCTTATAGCTGAATTTTGGTCTTTTACCTATTACCTCAGAGATCTTAGGATCAACTGTTAATATGTTCCAAAACTTCAGATATGAATCCATCACCTGATTGACATCCTGTGTGTAATAAATACAAACTCTTACACCAGCTTCTTCACGTGATTCTTTAGAATCAACAATGGGAACATCAGAACTGCCACTAATAGAAAAATATGGTTGAGCTCTACATTGCCTCAAACCCTCAACTTCAGTAAGGGCATTGACTATTTCATCTCGAGTATAGGACCTTTCATTAAAGGCATGTTCAAGGTTTAACAATTCATCAGAGAAACCTGCATCAGATGAATTCAAACGAGAGGCCCTCATAGCTTGACCTCTTAAGATGTTCCTGAAAACAAACCTAGGGTGCATGCTGGACCGGTGCAACAATGCATTCCTGTGACACATCTTCCTAAACACCTCAGTGTTTAATAAGCCAGAGGAAAGTCTCTCAACAAAAACATCTAAAAAAGATATCTGTTCTCTAGAGGCAACCATTGTGAATTTCAAATAACTGGTCAACCTATTAATTTGATGTAAAAATGTTTTCAATTCATTAACTCCTGAGTTCCAAATAAGGAAGAGATCATCCACAAAACGGGTGTAAAACCTGACATGTGACTTGAACGAATCTAGTTTAAAGAGGCATGTACTCTCCCAATCTGCCATAACTAGGTTGGCGTAGCTATTGGCACAAGAAGTGCCCATAGCTATGCCGTCTCTCTGTATATAGACCTGATTATTGAAAACAAACACATTGTTAGTGAGTACTACTTTCATTAAATCACATGACATGTCAATATGGACGTTAGTGTACTTCCCATATTCAACTAAGCATCTGCGAACCTGCATCTGCATCTGTATGCCTTCCAGATTCGGTATACAAGTGAATAGCGACTGAACATCTAGAGTTACCATTATAAAGGATTCTTTTTCTATAGTACATGTCATTTTGTCATATAGCATGACCAGGAACTGTTTGGTATCCTTGAGTATATACTCATATTGACCAGCTACTGGTTTCAACTTAGTTTCTAAGTATAAAGACAAGGGTTCAGTGACCCACCCTCTACCAGCAACTATAGGCCTCATAGGGGGATGGTTGGCATGTTTGTGGACCTTAGGCAAGCCTTGAATACAAGGTATCAATGGTTCATTGATCGAAAAATATTCAAACATCTCAACATTAAGTCTCCCCGCATCTAACATTTCTAAGAGTATTGTCTTAACTCTCAAAATGATCTTATCTAAGTGATTAATGTTAAGGCAACTGTAGTAAGATGTATCACTCAATAAACTATTCATACTTGTGATGTAGTCGCTCAAATTCATCACCACAATAAGGCCTCCTTTATCGGCTGGCCTTATAACTATACTAACGTCATTTTTAAGACTTGTCAGAGCCAACCTATGTTTCATGTGTAGATTCCCATACCAGCGCTTATGTCTGTTATTTTCATTCTTCTCATGTACGTCCTGCTCAACAAGTTTTGAAAAAGCATCCACCAATGGATGTAAAACAGGGACATAACTACTAGGTTTTACAGCCTTGTATATGTACGCAGCTGTTTTAATCTAGTTAGATTATATTATTTTACACTATGATATTTTTATTTGATTACACAGCTATTATATATATTTTATATATTTTTTAGAATATGATATTTTCATATGTTGTTTATAATAATTTGAACATTTTAATTAAGCATGCGGAAGTGATGTCAACAGTGTTTAGATTATTTAAACGTTTGGATATTGTGTCTGATTCATTGATGGCTCAGGGGGTTTTACACATCCACTCACCAATAGATTTTTTCGCTTTCATGTACAAGCCACTTGTGATTCTCAACATATTGTGTACCTTGCGATCTGTTCGGCATGTCGTGCATTTTATGTGGGCAAGACCGACAGCAAACTAAAAGAAAGGATCAAAGAGCATGTATATAATATTAGGATAAAGTCAGATAAGAATGCTCTTTCCAAGCATGTTACTGAAAATACGTCTGAACATAGGTTTAGCTTTCAAGTTATTCAAAGGAATTTCACCAGTATTAGAAGAGGTGATGTTAGGAATATGACAGAACAGTTTGAGAGTAAATGGATTATTAGGCTAAGGGCTGACAAACAGCCTGGGCTGAATGACAGAGTGCCAATCAAACCCATTTTGAAAGCAAGGAGGTTAAGGTAGCAGGTATGATTGATTTTCATTTACATTCATAGGTGCTACCAAAGTTCAGACTTTTCTGTAACTATTAGTGAATATGCAGCATTAGGTAGATTTTCTATTCTCTACTTTATTAGCTGGTATATTCAAAGCATAGGTTTTTATCAATGTTTACATTTTAATTTACTTGTCTATGTATTTACAGCCTTGTATATGTACGCAGCTGTTTTAATCTAGTTAGATTATATTCTTTTACACTATGATATTTTTATTTGATTACACAGCTATTATATATATTTTATATATTTTTTAGAATATGATATTTTCATATGTTGTTTATAATAATTTGAACGTTTTAATTAAGCATGCGGAAGTGATGTCAACAGTGTTTAGATTATTTAAACGTTTGGATATTGTGTCTGTTAGATTGGCCTGAAGAAGCCTATATGGTGAAAGCGCTTGCCTTTTATTCCTGTTAATAAAACAGATGTGACGCTATCTATTGGATTTCTTTGTATTTATCCGTGGTGGGCTGTGAACTACTTTTTGAAGCTGTTCTTGCTGAGTTGTGGTTCGCGCTATTGCTTTACTTCGCAGTGTTGAGCATATTGCCCTGCCGCTCTCCCGTTGTTTTTTAGTTATTTATTGGTTTGGGAGATTATTTCACAGAGCAGCCATTGTTGGACTTACACAAATAAAATGACTACACTTCAAAGCCTGAGCGTAGACATATAGATGACAAACTACTTTTTTCCATAAGACTGACACTGGTTATGCAGCACAGCTGTCCTGAGGTTGTACCACTAAGCATCTGTGGGCCAAAGTTTATATGAAATGGGCTTTTGCAAAATGTGAGCTAACACTGATGTTATTCCTGGAATCCAAGGGCACAGTGATAAACAAATAATAATTAGTGCACATCACTGGTTAATAAGCATCATTCATTTCTAGTGGTTGGTGAATCATTTGGCTAATAACTGCACTTCAGGGATCCTACTAGTAATGTAGGATCCCCAAAACACACACACACATGTATACATATTCATCTGTGTTCCACATCTCTGGGTACCTTACTAGCCCCCATCATGCCATGCGTATCCACAAACGACCCTGGTCATTCATTCTTTTGAAAACTGCGGCAAACTATAGTGCTGACACTGCTATACTGTATACTTATGCCACACTACACCATGAATGTAACCTCAGAGTACACAGACATGCATCCTCTCAGACAAGTACATGCAGGTGAAAACACACTCACACGCGTCCTCCCAGACATGTACATGTAGGTGGAAACACACACACACATGTGAGCATATACTTGTGATACTGCGTGTGATTTTTTTTGACATGGCTGCAGTTAAGAAAAACTAGCATGTAGTGTACCCTAATCAAATCACTATTGTTTCATCAGTATTCCTTATTCACCATGCAGTGAGTTTTGCACAGCAAGGCAGTCTATGGGCCCATACAGCATTCTACAGGCTTGCCATAAGTGCTTCTATTGCATATACACAGCAGAGTAAGAATGCTGCTCCAAGTATCTGTTCTTCATATGAGTATATTGGTTGCTTAAGTGTCTGCAGTTTCGGATGTGGAGGGCACAACATATGGTGTTATTCTGTGTGATCCTGCTCCAGTACCTCCTGTCAGCACATTGCATGGTATTGTCTGTCAAACACACACACACACACACACACACACACACACACACACACTTTTCTGTCTTGGCAGTGATCAATGCACTGTAGCAATGTAGAGTGCACTGAGATTCCTCGCTATACCGTGCATTTCTCACAGCAACACATGCTGCTAGGTTTGCAGTTCTGTTGATGAATTGCATGCATGGTACAACAGCTGCCAAGGATGCATCAGGTCTGCATCTTTTATGCATCACACCAGGTAAACCCATGATAAATTTACTTTTCCGTAGTCATCAATACTTTATAAGTGGCAGCAGAGTTTTTCAGTAAGTCATCACAGTCAAAATAATCCTACATCAGATTGTCACAGCGAGTATGAAAAGGGTAGCTTGCTGTCATATTAATGACAACCACAGTTACATTAACCATTAACAGCATATAACCATCTCTCTTCTCAATAATGCATTTTACTCAAAGCATTTTTGTGGCCATCTGTTATATTATGCATGATCCCGGATTTTCTCTTTAACATTTCTTCCCCTCGATCGAATGCAAAACACTTGCTTATGCAGACAAATATATATGGAACAGTCTTAGAACGGTAGTTGGTAAATTATTTACAAGGTGAAATTTTACAAACTTGATGCCATACATTGTTAGTTAACACCTTGTTATATGGCTATTAAACTTTTTTTTTTTTTTTTAGATATTCTACTGTTATTCTGAAAAGATTTAATTTTTACTGGTTTCACTGAACAGGTATACTAGAAGTGTTCCCTTAAGTCAGGTACTGGGATGAAATTAACCTATTTATATTAAACTTTAATCACCAGAGTGATGACTGACTTACAATTACTTTGAGAAATGAATAGCTGGGTTAGTTATCAGCTTACGACCTATTGAACATTACTGCAAGAAAATATTACGTTTATCAAGCTATGTAATTCTTCTGAAGTTTTGAACTTCAATCTATCAAAATGTATTGTGCGCAGAATGTCTCTCTCTTCAGACCCCAGATATGCTTCAATCACAAGTACATTTATGGCAGCCACTCACACTTGTCTTTTATCTCTCCAGATATTTACATCTGGGATTTAATTCTTCTACATCTGCTAAAAATAGGTTCAACAGGGCAAGACATATTTTCAGCAGTGTGCTTAATAGGGATGCTTCTGTTCTTATCATTTTATACATCTGACTTTAATGAGACTAGTCACTGGCAGAAATGCCCCGTTCTTTAGCTGCCTTTTAAGTAATATGAAAAAAATCAGAGTCTATAAGAAAATGATTCATCACTTTCACCTTCATATAAAGAAAGGTTAAAATATATACTTCTGCATTATGTTTCATACAGGCTATTAAGGGGTGTTGTGTAACTTACTGTTAAAGCTTATAAAGTCTTCATGGTTTTTTAGCATTTTTTTTTTTATAATTGGCATAGTAATAGAACAAGATCTAAAGGATCTTTGTTAAAGCTTTCTACTAAGCAAACTATCATAAGATACTATTATCTTATGTAGTTTCTGTTAGTTCTTAAATAGGCACCTCACCTATTTTACAGGTGACATATTACTGGGCAGTTATACATGTAGCTTAGTTTGTTATAACAGTAGCACTTATTTGATTTTGTTTGCTGGGTTTAGTCAAAATCCCATTTTTAGCAGATGCCCAGAGAGAAATGTTCCAAATATAGTAAAGACATTTTTAAACAGACATTCACTAATATACATGAAACAACATTAAATTACCACCAAGGGCAAATTATGAAAAAATATATATATATTTTTCTTGCCATGAATTACTACACCTCCAAAAGCTGCCTGTAGCAAAATAAATACTCATTCCTAATTTTATTTTTTTATCCTCCTCTGCCTCATGGGGGCAGATATCCTGATTCCTTTGGAAAGCTAAATCTGCCCAATAATGCACTATGAGAACACAGATTCTGAGAACTAGTAGCTGCACCATCATGTGTCATTAACTTGTCTGCACTGAATTTTACAAATGTTGTTCCTAGTGATGTACTACACATTCTCTGAAAGAAGCTTGCAAAAGTGTCATCTATTATAACTCACAGTAATAGTAACAGAAACTACTGGGTCACAGTGTGGCTTGGGCAGTCATTGTTTTGAAGAAACAGAGAATTGTTTCATTGTTATCTAAAACTTGGCATTAAATACCATATTTAAGCAATAACCGATGACGTGGTGTGGTATATTGAAGATTTACCCAAGGTTGGTGTGGTTTAATCATGAGGGCGAAGCCCGAGTGATTAAATAAAGCCATCCTTGGGGAAATTTCAATATACTACAACCACAGAGTCGGTTATTGTTATTATACAATGACATTATTTAAGAAAAAAAAACCCTTAGTGCATTAATGTTCTTCTGTGGTTGGTGGTATACTGCTGCCTTGTTTTGATGTACTGCGCATGAGTATAGGACTTGCATTCCCATGCATACCCTGTACATCAATGCTTTGAAAAGGAAGCGATGGAGATAAGGACGTCTCCGTTGCTCCGTTTTTGTTTTCTTTTTTATTATTATTATTATTATTATTATTAAACAAAGTTTGGGCTACTTTAGGGGTAGGAGAGAGAGAGAGAGACAGAATGGAGGAAATGCAAAGGAAAGCAGGTACATGTCTTTAGTTTTAAATAACGTACCTGATTTTATTTGTATTTCCTCCATGCTGCCTCGTGGGTATGTCCAGAGTACAGAATATAGTTTTTTTTTTTTAATTTTTGTTGAAAAAAAAATAAAAGTTTTGGAATATTCGAATGGAAAGAAGTCCGGGTGACCAGACCTTTTTCTTTTCGTATATTCTGGGATTTACAATGGGCACGCTGGTTGGGCTGGCCAATCAGCATGCATGTTTCTGAATACTAATGGCCAGTTATTGTATAATTTAGGTTATACTGTAACGGAGTAACTATGCAGACAACCACATGAGCAGCCAGTATGCGATTCCAATCGAATATTTTACTGTGCAGATTTTAAGAAGTGGATAGATTCATATGAAATAAAGGTAAATTATTACATTATAAAATATACAGTTAGATGAATATAAATATACAGTGAGCATTCGGACAGGTGTATTAATGTGTTTGTCAAATAAATAACAGATCTTACGATTAGTTCTTAGGACTTCAAAGAAGTGGAGGTGTGCAAAGGAATCAGCTAGGGCAAAACATTTTAATATTATAGTTAAAAGGCAGTGTGTAAAGTAGGTTTATATATAATAATATATATATTTTATATATATATATATATATATATATATATATATATATATATCATCATAAAGGTTATATTAGAAGTATAGAGATGGGTGTGAGCAGTGTCAGAAGACTATGAATATGGGTGGGAGATGCTAGTAAAACTATTCAGGCACTGGTAAATATAAGTTGTGGTGCATGGGATTCTGAATGAAGAGAAATGGTTTGATGATTTGGCAAGATGAAAATAAAAGTAGCATATATCCTAGAGATATGCAGGAACAGATCCACTGATTCAAAATGTGAAGTTTCAGTTGTGTTTTGAATGAGTTTGCATTCAGAATGGATTTCAGTGATAGTGGGATGTGGCATCATAGTTTAGCTACACTATCTGAATACAGAGAACAGCCTGCAGTATTAGATAATTTGGTTATAGTGATTAGTGATTTTTCAGTAGAGTGCAAAATTCTATTGTGGAAGTAGTGTTGTTTTAAGTTGTTAAGGGCTGAACAGTTCTCTGGCTTATACTGAAGTCTGTGTATTGTATTTAGCTGTGAGAGAGTTAGGTAATGTGATAGTTCGAACCAGTTTAAGTTTCTGAGGACTAGGCAATGGTATGTTCCATTGTTATAACTTACTGAAAATTTGGCTATTTTATTATAATATTGTTCAAGCTTGGACAGTTGTGAAAACTGAAAACTAGTAAGATACACAGCAGTCAAATTCATTTGGTCATCTGAGATTACATCCAGTAATATGTACTTTACTTGCTCATTGATGGTGTTGTTGGCAGAGACAATAGTTAAAAAAAGAAGCTATGTCTTACCATAACGTTCCATCTGTGTTGTCGATCTTCACGTATGCATGACAGTGGGTTCAGTTCCGAACCTCGGAACTGACTTTGCCGTTTTTCTCAGCTCATGCCCTACAAAAACTCTCGAGCTAAGCTCTACCCATAATGCTCCTTGCAAGAATACCTCAGAGTGAGTTTGTATACAATAGTGACAGACATAAAATAGCAGGAAAAAGACCATATCTGCATCACTAACTGAAAATCCAATCTCAGGAAAGGATCCAATACACCAAAAAGCCGAAGCTCAGAGGGAATGAGGGTGGGTATGTCAAGAATAAGTGAAGATCGACAACACAGATGGAATGTTATGGTAAGGCATAACTTCTTTATCTGATGTTGTCAAGCTTCACTTAATCCTTGACAGTGGGACAGAGTCCCCAACTAACGAAATCTTGGGAGGTCTCATGGAAGAATATTCCTGAGGACCATTGAGCCAAAGGATGCTCGTCCCCTAGAGCTCAGATCCAGTTTATAATGATTAATAAACATATGTGGAGATGCCCATGTAGCCGCGGCACAAATATCATCTATAGAAGCTTTAGAATGGAAAACTGCAGATGGCTGCATCTGCAGTTTTCCATTCTAGAGCTTCTATAGATGATATTTGTGCCACGGCTACATGGGCATCGCCACATGTTTATTAATTACCATTCTAGTAGAATGTGCTTTAACAAGCCTTTGTAGTGGCATATTCTTTTTGTCATACATGAAGGTAATACAGTCCCTTAGCCATCTAGCCAAAGTTACTTTAGAAACTGGTTTTCCCAAAGGAACTAAAGAAAAGGAAACAAACAACTGATCTATTTTTCTGAATACTTTTGCCCTGTGAAAGTAAAAATGCAATTGTCTGTGCACATCTAGTAAATGTAGACGATATTCACCTTTATTTGAAAAGCTGGGAAAGAAAACTGGGAGTTGTACAGTTTGGTTAAGGTTGGTTTCGGATACTATCTTTGGTAAAAAGAAAGGATTTGTATGCAAGGAGACCCTGTCTTTATGAAAAATTAGATAAGAATGTTTACAGGATAAGGCTTGTATCTCAGATATCCTCCATGCAGAAATAACAGCTACCAAGAATAAAGTTTTCCAGGACAAGAACTTTAGATCACAATTAGTGGAAGGCTCAAAAGAGGGATAAATTAAAGACTGGAGTACCAGATTCAAGTCCAAAGGTGCAGAGGGTTCTTTATATGGAGGTCTAAGCATTATGGATCCTTTCAGAAAGGCTTTGCAAAGTTTGTGGGACATTAGGGATGTGCCATTTAAACCAGAATGAAAGTAAGAGATTGCAGCTAAATGCACTTGAATCATCAAGGCTGAAGCTCCTGCTTCAAAAAGCAATGCCAAGAACTCCAGGACTTTATTGGGTGGAGCCAAGTAAGAGTCAATGTTAGTCTCTGATGCCCATTTAGATATTTTGTGCCATTTGTTAAAATACAGTTTCCTAGTTGAAGATTTGTGGCATGCCAGAACAATTGATTGAAGTGGGGAAGTGAGAAAGGAATGCCTGGCAATCATGGAAACTGGAGAATCCACGCAGTGAGCTTGAGGGTCTGAAGATTCTGATGACCCAGTCCATCCGGATGGGACAATAGGTCTGCAGCTGGGTCCAGAGTCCAAGGTTTTTGAATTAGACGGGTCCAAAGAAAGGGAAACCATATCTGTCAAGGCCAGAATGGGGCAATAAGAATTATTCTGTTCTTTGACCTGTTGGCTTTCCTCAGAAATTGGGATATTATGGGAATCAGGGGAAATGCATAGAGTAGACCAGAGGGCCAATCGTGTAGGAGAGCATCTGCTGGTGATTCACCCGGGGGGGTTCAGGGCAAAGCGGCTACTGCACTTGTCCAGGGGTGATGCAAATAGGTCACAGCAAGGCTGGCCCCAGTGGTGGAATATCATTTCTGCTACCAAAGGGTTGAGAGGCCACTCATGACGCATTAGAATATATCTGCTCAGTTTGTCCACAATCACGTTGGAGCTCCCAAGAATATGCATTGCTATTAGAAAGCAGTCGGAAGAAATCACCCATTGCCAAACTCTGAGAACTTCTCAACAGAAAGGATAAGATTTGGACCTCCTTGCTTGTTGATGTACCAGACTTCTGACATGTTGTCTGAATTGCAATCATTACCAGGGGGAGGGTGTCTTGGAATGCTTGCAACACTAAGAGCACTACCGTCTTCTCTAGAACAATGATATGCAAGTTGGCCTCCAAGTGAGACCAAGGACTGTCTTTCCCAGATAATGCCCCCCACCCTATCTGTGATGCATCTGTGGTCAGTGTATGGCCTGGGGTTGAGGGGGAAGAAAGGGTCTGCCTGCCAAAATCTCTTTAGAATGAAGCCACCAACTCAGATCTCTCTTTCATAAATTGGTGATCATTTTTGGATAGGGCATTGGTTGATTTAGTAAGGACCATTGGGATGCCAGAAGCTATTGAAGAATCTTCATGATACCTTGCAAGCGGAACCAAAGTGATGGAGGCTGCCATAGACCCTAGTGGTTGTAACAACAGCCTTGCCTGAACTTTTTTGTTTCAAATAATTTGACTGACCTGCGATCTTATTCTTTGCAAAGGATCTTTCCAAAGGACGGGATGCAATGTTTGTGTGTGTGTTCAGCATCACTCCTATGAATTCTAGTTGTTGGGTTGGCTGCAGGTATGATTTTTCATAGTTTATAGTGATTCCCACTGAGGAGCAAGTTTGAATGACATAGTCTCTTACCTGTAATAGTAGATGCCTCGTGGGAGCAGTGAAGAGCCAGTTGTCTAGATATGGAAACACACAGAATCCTCGCAGTCCAAAGTGAGCTGCTACCACTGCCATGCATTTGGTGAACACTCTGAGGGCTGTGGTAAGACCAAAGGGCAGGACTCTGAAATGGTAATGACTGACTCCCAGCCCAAGTGCAGGAATCTTCTAGATTGCTTGTCCATCTTTATGCATGCTGAAGATTTATTGAGCACATTCAATCTTCTTTCCTTGACAATCCAGAATTTGGATTATTGAACAGATTTGTTCAACTGGCTGAGATCCAAAAATTGGTCCTCAGTCCACTGTTTTCTTTAGCAATAAAAAGGACCGTGAGTAATATCTGGATCCTGTCTGGTCTGGTGGGACTGCCTGGAAGACTGTTTTGACAAAACCAGTTTTTGAATTTCTATCACTGCTGCATCCCTGTGACTGGATGGGAAGTCTGGGATTCTTTTCAATTTCTTGGGCTCTTCTGAGAAAGGGATATTGTAACCTCTGGTTATAATCCTCTGCACCCAATTGTCCGATGTTATCTGTAGCCAAGCAGTTTGTCCCCCAACTGCCTCCACAGGACGGCAATCAGTCCTCCTTTCAGGAGTGCTGATAGGAGTTACCAGGAAAGGAATCCCTGGAACCCTAATTCTGTGGGCCACTTCTGCCTCATGAATGGTGTCTTCCATTATTACTCTCCCCTCTGCCCAGGGGAAGTTGTTGCCACCGGAGTCCTGGAAAGGCCCCTGGGCTTCTTGAACCATAGCCTCTCACTTGTCTGGTTTCTGGAGTAAGGCCGTTGAGGAGTGGAGAAGCGTACGCCCATTGCAGAAAGAGTCTTTCCATCTTTCTCGCATCTAGCTAGAGTGTCTTTAACTTTGGGACCACAAAGGGATGTTCCATCAAAGGGACCATTGACGAAAGAAGACATAAATAGCTCCACAATCTCACATAAGTGGATCCAGGCATGATGTTTAATGGCTATGCCTGAACCCACTGCCCTTGTCGTCCCTTCGGCAGCATGCAAAATTAGCCACATGCATGAATTGGACATGGAATCTAGGGTTGCTATCTGAGAAATTACTTTGTCTTGGACATCTTCAGCTACTGCTTCTTTAAGAGTATCTGATAGTTCTTTTATCAGATCCCATTGAAGTGTCGTGACATGTGCCATGTACTTCAAGGACCTTAGTGTGAAGGTCGATGAAGCATATACATGCTTCCCAAATATATTCATTGTCCTGGATTCCTTATTAGGAGGATGGATAGTAGGACTATTGTCAGCAGGTTCCTTCTTAGTGGCTACCGCTATCACCATGGCATCTACTGGCATTCCCTTCACCCAATGTTGCTGATCCTGAGGGGCTGATAAGATCCAGTCCAGTCTCACTGGATTTGGCTCAATGGAGTTTAGTATTTCCATGCCCGCTGAGCAAACAATTTAATGAGATCGTCAGTGGGCGGAGAGATCCAAGAGGTAGACAGTCAGACAGGAAAAGCTTCCAGATATAGCAATTCCTCTGAGGAAGGTTGGAGGGAAGTCCAGCCACCCCTCTGTTTTAGGATTTCTAGGATGTCCACAATGGAGACATCTTCCAAGGGTGACTCTGGGGAACCTTCCCCTTCATCAAATTCAGCATCTTCAGTGTAAGACTATTCAGGGGAGTCTACGTACTTCTTCTTCACTTTCTCATGATGAGTACCTTCTTGGTGGGATGGACCGGGGAGGTATCTGAAGAGAACATAACCACTGTGGCTAAATTCTGAGTCTTTCGTGCCCACTGTCCCATGATAGAATCTGAAGGAAGCTCCAGTCGAAGGGGAAGGACAAGATGTCTGGTCTGACAAGGTAGGCATAGACTGATTCCCCACAATGGACAAGGCCCTCTCCATGGCCTAGAAGGCAGGCTCCCCCATAGCAGGATGGGATCACGGAACCGAAATAGACTCCTTGGAAACCATGGTCCCACCCCGCACTGAGGAAGCCGCCTCTAAAGCCGAAGTCAGCATCAAGCTTACATGTGTCAATGTACCAAGGGGCATGGATGGCTCCAAAAAAGCTTGAGTGGAACCAAGCCCTCCAGAATCGCAACTAAGCTTCAACACCGGGAGGTCTCCAGGTCAGACAACCCCGAAGAACTCAAGGCAGTTATCAGTGTGGGAGAAGAAGTTCTGACCAGCATCAAAACAGTTGAGGCTGGAAGGGTCAGTATTGGGGACTCCGAACACTCAGCTGGAGTCAGAGGAAGAACAAAACATGGTGTGGGAAATGATAAGGTTCCAGAGCTATGAATGCTAGAAAACGAAGAAGAAGGTAGTCCCCTCGACATCAGAAACTGGTCCAGGATATCAGATTCAGTTAAGCTCTTGGTGGATCAGGCCAAGGAAACTGAAGGAGACCTGGAAAAAGGTCTATCTAGAAATGGACTGTGAGGATGGTCAAAAAAGGGGTCTATGGATGATGAATACCTCATTTGGGGCCTGTTCTTGAAGAAAAACTCAGACAGACGAGATCAGACAGGAGTCCCCATGGACTATGATGTTTGCAGATGACATTGTGATCTGTAGTGAGAGCAGGGAACAGGTGGAGGAGACCCTGTAGAGGTGGAGATATGCTCTAGAGAGAAGAGGAATGAAGGTCAGCAGGACTAAGACAGAATATATGTGTGTGAATGAGAGGGAGGATAGAGGAATGGTGAGGATGCAGGGAGTAGAGGTGGCAAAGGTGGATGAGTTTAAATACTTGGGATCAACAGTTCAGAGTAATGGTGAGTGTGGAAGAGAGGTGAAGAAGAGAGTACAAGCAGGATGGAGTGGGTGAAGAAGAATGTCAGGAGTGATTTGTGACAGACAAGTACCAGTAAGAGTGAAAGGGAAGGTCTACAAGAGGGTAGTAAGACCCGCTATGTTATATGGGTTGGAGACAGTGGCATTGACAAAAAGGCTTGACGTGGCAGAGTTGAGGATGTTAAGATTTGCACTAGGTGTGACAAAGATGGACAGGATTAGGAATAAGTATATTAGAGGGTCAGCCTAGGTTGGAAGGTTTGGAGACAAAGCCAGACAGGCAAGATTACGTTGGTTTGGACATGTGCTTAGGAGGGATGCTGAGTATATTGGGAAAAAGATGCTAAGGATGAAGCTACCAGGTAACAGGAAAAGAGGAAGGCCTAAGATGAGGTTTATGGATGTGGTGAGGGAGATATGCAGGTGGTTGGTGTGACAGAGCAAGATGCAGAGGACAGGAAGAAATGGAAACAGTTGATCTGCTGTGGTGACCCCTAATGGGAGCAGCCGAAAGTAGAAGAATAAGAAGAAGAAGAGGAAGAAATGAAGAAGCAGCTTAGTCAATCAGTGTGGCTCCCTCTCTCTCTTGTTTTTGTATAGTTATTATTAATTCAGTATGATAATGTTATTTTCAACAAATATATCTGAAATTTAAAAAGGAGCCATTATTGTCTTTGCCATTCTATGCAGTAACTACTGTATATTCCTGCAACTGGACCTTGTTCCTTTTGAGTTAGTGGGGAGAGACTCTCAAGATGGAGAATGCCACTAGCACTGTTACAGATGATCTTAAGGCCATTCATGCTATGTTGGACTCAATGACTGCATTACTTATATCTATGGAGACAGACAAACGATTGGTGCCAGAGCCATGGACTAAAACTAAATGCCAAGAAATGCACAATAGTATCCTTTGGGAAGCCACCCACCTCGGGTAGCTATCATATTGAGAACACACACCTAAAAGTTGACCCAGTAATCAGGGACTTGGAGACATACACAGACAGTAATCTAGCCGTTGACCATCACATGTCTACAGCAGTGAGGAAACCATTCTATGTTGTGCAACTTACAAACAAAGGTATAGCATCTAGGTCCAAGGAAGTAATTGTTCCACTGTATTTGGCATTCTTCAGACCTATCACTGAGTACAATCCCACCTTTGGTATGTACCTAACCAGGTATATCCAACTACTGAAATGTCCGCAGAGGCTCCTTACTAAAAGAAAGCAGGGTGTAAGTAACATGTCCTATGCAGACTTCCTCAAGGCCCTATCCTTGCATTCTGTTTCCTACAGGCTGTTGAGTGGAGATCTATGCTTGGCGTACAAGGCATTGTCAGACCCCACTCTGATGGACC
Organism: Protopterus annectens; assembly: GCF_019279795.1. NCBI lineage: Eukaryota > Metazoa > Chordata > Ceratodontiformes > Protopteridae > Protopterus > Protopterus annectens. Next base: position 1,337,495,997 of record NC_056739.1, read on the forward strand.
TCCTTCAAATCTGCAAAACAAACAGCACCAGAATTACCCACTCTAAAAACTTAAACCTTGTCTGTGATATAAATTGAACCTGCTGGAGAGACAGGTATATATCCCAGAGACTACCCCTTCTCTGAAACAGGCTCCCCATCCATGTGAAACAGAGTTCCTCCCTAACCCAATTGAAATGTAACTTGGACAATTGGATGGGGAACAGGAAATTCATCTCTGGTTTGGCACCTATGTTTCTAATGGACACAGGCAGCCTGTAAATGGTTCATCTCACAGGCCCCTGCTTGTAAATGTTTCACCTCAAAAGCCCCTGCTTACACTTATCAAGGGTATCACAACTTGTCAGAGATTTGGGATGCATGGCTTGGCTTAAAAAAGCCCATGTGGTCATTATTCTAGTAAACACCTATGAACCTATGAGCCTACAGTTGCAGATGTGTAGCATATAAAAACAATTTCAACAGTGCATAAAGATGAGTTATCAAAAATCAAAGAAGTTCTTGTCCTCCAGCTTTCATACCTAAAACACTTGAAAGTGGTCTCCTTGCAGCATTCACTCCAGGTCTAAGATATCGAAGGGAACACAGAAAAACTTGAATCAAGACCAAATAATCTGGAAAATAGGGCAAGACAACAATTTCCATATTCTCCAATTGCTGGAAGGTGTGGGAGGCCTAAACTTACTAGCCTTTATCAAGAAAGAGGTAAAGACTATTTTAAGCTCTGCGGTAGCTCCAGTAAATGAAAGGGCACATTGTGTTAACCAATGGAACACTTAACACAAGTCTGTCCAGACTCTTCATTATCAAGTGTCTAGAGTACAGGAATCGTGAGACAATTCTTAAAATAGTAAGGGATCACGGCAATTCCACTAGGTAAGCTAGCTATGCAGTTTTATAATAAAAGGAAGCATATGGTACCATACGCCTGACAATTGTGAGACCAGAGCACAAAGAGAGCCTCTATTTTCCTACAACACTTTGGGCTACTAATGGATCAATGCAGTTCACCTTTTACACATTGCAGAAGGCAGAGAAGTTCCTTCAGGAATGGCAAGCAGAAAGTAAGCCAGTCCTAATAGTACCAAGAAAAGAGATATATTGCCCTCAAATTCTCGACATAATCAACACATTCAGAAAAAAAGAAGGGATGAGGAAATGAATATAGAGAGACAAAGCAGGCATATAAGCCAAGGAGACAACTTAGTGACTCAGAATAGATTTAAACTCTAGTCAAACTCTTGTGCTGACAGACGTTCTGGGTTTTTTCACTCCAGAGACCTATACTGAGGAAGTCAGCACATTAAAGTGATCATACAGCTATCAGGTAGGTAGCATGAACACTACAAAGTGACAGTGACACATAAGGTAGTACTAAGATAGCCTGAGCATTCTTGTGTTCAAATGTTATATTCTAACACTGCCACTGAAATGAGTGTCTACTGCCACAGTACATACCTCTCAACCTCTTGGCGCTAGAAATCTGGACAAAGCCTGAAATAACTGGGGGACAAAGGCCCAGAAATAGGTACACATTTTAAATGTTGCTCTTATAAATTTAAAAAGCTGCTAGAATAACAGGATTTGTGTTAGCATGCATTTTCTGAAGGATATGAAACTCAAATGCACATCATTATTTAATGACCTTAATCCATAGATCATCCCAGTGATTTGTCAAAAAAACACAATTCTTATGAGGAACAGACCAAATATATGACGCAAAAATCTGGACATTCTGCGAATAACTGTAAAGTTGAGAGGTATGCCACAGTATGCTGTTGCATGTTATAGATGTTGTTAATCACACTGTATTTCCATATTAATTAGTTAGTTGTTGCTGATAGTCCCGTATGTTTCATAGTTAAGGCAAAATACTGTAAGTGCTCGCCATATGTTGCCAGGACAAGCTCCAGGATTCTAACTGGCTGAAGAGTAGAGTGCTTCTGTTCTTCAGTTCCTAGCACAACAGTTGGCTGGGGAGATGATTTTTTTGAGTTATATTACAGAATCAGAATTGCCTAGGCATAGTTAAGCCTTGCTGAGTCTAATTATGGTGGCTGCCAAAAAAGCAATTACTAGAAAATGGAAATCAAAGTTTAGAACAACTTTAGTGGAAGTAGTGAATATAGTAACAGAGATAAAAGAACTGGAATTGGGATCTTTAGAAGAGGGAAGGAGCAAACTACATAGGAAAAAAAATGAGAATTGTGGGAACAATATATGCAGAACAGGAACGAGGTTTAAGAGGGAGGATTTGAATGAACTACATAATGCTTAACTGACAATGACTGGATGGTTTATAAGTGATGTATAATGTTGACAACTACAGTTGTTTCAATCGTGTCTGTGACGTAAACTGTTTGCAACTAAAGTGATTTAATTTTTTATGTTTTTCATTTATATAAATATATGATTGCCTTTGCCATATGTGTAAATTTAATAAAGATGTTTGAAAAAACAATCACGTTGTCAGTTATGTCATTTTGTTAAATTGATTTGTATAAGGATATTTCTGATATGTTAATAAGCAATGCATCAATGATATCAAGCAGTGACAGTGATGGCAATGCCGCTACCTCTTATAACATGGCTAGTAAGGAAATACAATTTATTTCTTGGAATTTCAAAAGAGTAACATCCTCACCTAAACCCAATGCAGTCGCAGGTGTTTTGGAAAAGACTGAGCCTAAGATAGTTTTTTGCAAGAAACTAACATCAAAAAGAACAGAGCCAGACAAGCTTTGCATAAATGGAAGAGAGAAAATTTTATTCTGGTGCATCTTCTTCTAAAAGAGAAATGGCAGCCTTATTTAGGAAAGGACTGCCCAGGTGTGTTGTGCGGGTTCCTACTAATGATAAGGGATTATGGGTTGCAATTAAAGTCAAAACCACTCAAAGTAGCCCGACTCTGGTTCCCTGCTTCTAAACCTTTCTCAGCTAGCCATAGTTCTGAAAGCCTTTCCACCATCTGTTGCTAGGGATAAGGTTTTTATGTCTCCTAAGTCTAAGAAAGACCCACATCTGGCTGCTAGTTATCATCCAGTATCATTATTATATATGGATCTCAAAATCCTTGCCAAACTGTTGGCAAAGAGGGTCAGTAAAATTGTGTGTCAGATCATCCCTCCTAATCATCTTGAGTTTATTAAGAGAAGGGCGGAAGATCAAGATGTTATTTGAATATAGTTAAACTTGCAGAGTATCTGTTGTAAGGAAAAGAGGAAAGTGTGCACCCTCTATCTGGAATTTATCAAGGAATTCAATATTATTATTTGGCCCTTTTTGTGACAGGTCTTAAAATATTATCACATACCCAAATCATTTATTAGCTAGGTGGATTTGTATAAAAAAACCCTCAGCAAGAATTTATACAAATACAATTCTCTCAGATATTATTCCACCCTACAGTGGAACTAGGCAAGGGTGTCCCCTCTCCCCACTTCTTTTCATATTAGCAGCATCACTCATTGATAAATACCTATATTGTACATTTGCAGCAGCATGTTTGCAGACAGAAGGAAAAGAGCACCCCTCACCACATGGTTTGCTGATGACTGCATGATATGGCTTAATCGGCTGGCCATGGTGATAAAGGGCATTATAAATGAGCCTGGTGTCCTTTCTGAGATAACTGGACTCGGGGTTAATAGGAATAAAACAGTATCTTCCCCCATGGGTTTAAATAATTGTCTTTTCACCTAATTAGTGGTGGAAGTTCCTCATCAAGTGACACATCTGGATATTGTTATGTGTATGGACATGTAAAAAGGGGTTGATCTTAACATAAAGTCATTATTAAATTACATCCTAAGCATGTTCAACAGATGCAAAAAAATCTCACTTCCATTTTTTAAGTAAGGTGCGAGTAATTAAAATGTTCATCTTGCCAAAGATACTCTTTGCATTAAGGCACCTCCTCCATGTTACTTTTTCCTCTACTATTAAAAAATAAGGTTACTTTTTGACTATATTTGGGACAGTAAGATATCAAAATTAAGCAGAAAGATGAGTGTTCCTTTAGATGGCATGTATTTAGGGAGGGATAGATAGAGGGTTTGAGGCTAATATTGTTGGTAGGAAAAAGGGAAGAAATGTTCTCTGTTAAATATTACTTTTTTTCTGGTGACATCCAACTCTATTGACAATAAATCACTATGGTGGAAAGATTGGATCAGAGCTGGAGTACTGTTCTTTACGGATATTTGGGAAGAGACATCACAAAGAATGTATAACTGGAACTGCATTAAAAATAGATTCCCTCCCTTGACATCCCATTGGTGAAAATATTACCAACTTACTATATGCAGAACTTCACTTAAACGACAGAAAGAAATCCACGTAAATCTGACTGGTATTCCTTCGACAATAAAGGTAATACTGATGAGCAACCAGAGAATGCTACCCTTGAGGGGCAAATACAATGCGATAACTGTAGATAATACTTCAACCACTGCCAAAGTGGAGTGAAATGCTATTGTCTGCTATGTCCCAGGAAGATTTGTTTAGTTGCCTGTATGGGTTATGGAATAAAAGGTGGCCCATGCTGTCTAAATTTACCTGTGCTGAAGTTTTATATCGATGGCAGAGTACCCCTGATATACTTCATCAGAGGCATGACATTAATATTATGGACAGCCATAAGTGAACTATTCCAACAAATATGGCACTACAAACTAATTAAGAAACTTTGGACTATGGTTTTGAGCAGTATCGCTTGGGCTATTTGTGAACACCTGCCTCCACATAATGACACTGGCTTCTGGGTGTCTGGCATTCAAATTTCATTGCTACATCTGGGTCCAGCTGAACTATTCTGGATCAGAACTGTTGCATTTTCTTTATTAGTTTGTATGTTTACAAACTGTAAGAAATATATTTAAGGACTGGTTGCTATTTTATAGATTCCAGCAAAAACTTAGCTACAAGGTCAAGTAGCAAATTGTGTATGGACAAATGATCAAAGTACTGGAGTGTACATATTTATAAGTTAACTAGATAATTTTTTATGTGTTATGCTATTTACATGACCGTGTTATGGTGTGTTCATTCGGGTCTACTTGAGTTGACCGAGACGCCACTTCGCCGACACGCAGAAGACCGAGACCAAACGACCGAAAACGAAGGTGATCGACAAGGTGAAATCCCGAAAGCCGAAAGACCGACATGAGGAACGTATGAGCGTGACTTGGTAAGTGTGCGATAGTGAGGGATTTAGGGTTAGGGAGCAGACAGGTAAGTGTGCGATAGTGAGGGATTTAGGGTTAGGGTGCGGGAAAGGTGAGTCTGCAGTAGTGTCAGACTTAGGGTTTGGGTAAGGAAAGTGTGTGATAGTGACGGAGTGTAGTTTAGGGGGCGGGTTAAGTGAGTTAGGGTTAGGGTGCGGGTAGGGTGAGTGTGCAATAGTGACAGGCTTTATGTTTTAGGGTGGGTTAAGTGAGTTAGTGTTAGGGTGCTGGTAGGGTAAGTGTGCGATAGTGATGGACTTTAGGTTTAGGGGTGGGTTAAGTGAGTTAGGGTTAGGGTGGGGTAAGTGTGCGGTAGTGTCGGACCTTAGGGTTAGGGTTTGGGTTAAGGTTAGTGGATATATTATTGTGTGTAATGTGTAGTTTACATTTTGTGTGTCGGTGTAATGGTGTTTGGTTTTGTGAGTTGTCGGTATTGTGTGTTTTCGGTTGTTTGGTCTCTGTGTTTTGTGTGTTAGCGAACTGGCGTTTCGGTCAACTAAAGTAGACCTGTTCATTCATGTATTAGTTGTACTGTTTACAAAAAAGAATTTTCAGGGAAAAAAACTCAATACAGACCATCCAGATTGTGAGCCAATATAAAGAACACCTTACCAGTTAGGTCATCCCCACAGTACTTAGCTAAGACTAGTAACAATGTAGCACAAGGTCTTTTCTTCCAGAAACTCAGCTAAGAATGTCTATATGCAACCAGTGAAGGGAAACTGCTTTTACACATACCAGACAAGTACTTTTCCAAATTACATTGTTCCCTTCTGAAACCTGATGCCAATCAAAAATGCCCAGCAACTGTGCCTAGTAATTTTGAACTGAATTATAAGCCAGACCACAAGCTATGCCATAGATGATTATGATCGGATCTCTGATTGTAACCTCTTATTACGTGTTTAAGATATGGATTCCAAGAAATTCATCTTGAGAGTGAAGTACATTGCTTTTTAGTAAGATTTTTACCCACATATTTGTTTACTTACTTACTAATTGATAATTATTAAGGTGGGATGGTTTGTTGACCCTTTTTTGAACTGTGTTTTAAGTTTGTCGAGAAGCAACTCACAGCTAACATTTCCCAAGTCTTTGTCATGTCAACAGAAAGACCGACTGTAATTAGGCCTTCATTCATGTTGCAGTAAATGTTATCAGTTGCCATTATAAGGGCCGTAAATGTACCAAAGTTGTTACGAAAGTCATGCTGTGCAGTGGCTGTAGCTAATGTCAGTGAGAAGTTGAAGATATAATTAAGCGGTTCAGCTGTGTTATTACACCATATTTATATGTGGGTGTTTATATATCTACACACACACGTACATACATACATACAGTGGATATAAAAAGCCAGGTTTTCGTGATATAAAAAATGAGACCACAATAAATAATTTCAAAACTTTTCCCACCTTTAATGTGACCTATAACCTGTACAATTCAATTGAAAAACAAACAAATCTGTTAGGTGAAAAAAATATAAAAAATAAAAAATGTACAATAAGCTGGTTGCATAAGTGTGCACACTCTTAAACTAATACTTTCTTGAAGCACCTTTTGATTTAATTACAGCATTCAGTCTTCTTGGGTAGGAGTCTATTAGCATGGCTCCAAATCTGCCAGATTGCAAGGGCATCTCTTGTGCACAGCCCTCTTTAGGTCACCCTGCAGATTTTCTACTTAGGTCTGGGCTCTGGCTGGGCCATTCCAAAACTTTAATTTTCTTCTGGTGATTTGGATGTATGCTTGGGGTCATTGTCATGTTGAAAGGTGAAATTCCTCTTCATCTTCAGCATTCTAGTAGACATCTACTTTTGGGCCAGAAGTGACTGGTATTTGGAACTGTTCATAATTCCCTCCACCTTGACTAAAGCCCCAGTTACAGCTGAGGAAAAGCAACCCCAAAGCATGATACTGCCACCACCATGCTTCACTGTGGGGATGGTGTTCTTTTGGTGATGCAAAGTGTTGTTTTTGTGCCAAACATACCTTTTGGAATTGTGACCAAAAAGTTCAACCTTGGTCTCATCAGACCATAATATATTTTCTCACATGCTTTTGGGAGACTTGATGTATTGTTTTGCAAATTTTATCAGGGACTGTGTAAGAAAAGGTTTTCATCTTGCAACCCTACCCCATAGTCCAGACATATGGAGAATACGGGAGATTGTTGTCACATGTAGTACACAACCAGTACTTGCCAGAAATTTCTGCAGCTCCTTCAATGTTGTTGTAGGTCTCTTGACAGCCTCCCTGACCAGTTTTCATCTTGTCTTCTCATCAGTTTTGGAGGGATATCCAGTTCTTTGCAATGTCGCTGTTGTCCCATATTTTCTCCACTTTTTGATGACTCTCTTCACTGTGTTCCATGGTATATCTAATGCTGTGGAAATGTTTTCGTACCCTTCTCCTGACTGATACCTTTCAAGAATGAGATCCCTTTGATGCTTTGTAAACTCTCTGCGAACCATGGCTTTTGCTGTAGCAGGCAACTGAGTAAAAGTCAGAAAAATCCCACTAGGAATGTTCTTCTTTTAGCTTTTGCCGGTTAGGGGTTGCCACAGCGGAACTTCAGTCCGCTAATGATTGGCAGTAGATTTTTTACGGGTGCCGAGGTGCCAGCTCAACACCCAACCTTCAATGAAGGCACACCTATTCTACGCATGTCTGTCCGACTAGGAATGCTGAACTTTATTTGGGGTTAATCAGAGACTCTTTAATTGATAGCAGGTGTGTATACAAGAAAACCGAATGCTGTAATTAAATCAGAAGGTGCTTCAGCAAAGTATTAGTTTAAGGGTATGCAGACTTATGCAACCAGCTTATTGTATGTTTTTTATATTTTATATTTTTTCTCTAACAGAGTTGTTTGTTTTTCAATTGAATTGTACAGGGTATAGGTCACATTAAAGGTGGGAAAAGTTTTGAAATTATTTATTGTGGTCTAATTTTTTTATCACAAAAACCTGGAATTTTAACAGGGATGTGTACACTTTTTATAGCCACTGTACATATGGCCCCATATTCTACACCCACCACACACAAATATTATCTAAAATATCCATCTCTTGCCTCTAGCATTCATTTGTTTCTTTAATAACATCTTTTCTGTACTATCTTCATGTGAGTATTATTGACTGACCTTGCCACTGTCAAACCATAACATATCTTGCAGACTGCTTCCCACATATGCTTGCCCTCTCATACACTTCAGTTCATGCCCCAATTATCCTTCAAATGCTACAGTGCACACTTCCATCTGCATTAATCCATATATTTTCAGAGCTGCCAATTTGTAACATAAAGAATCTCTTTTTCACTGACCTCCCTCACCGTTGCTCCTTTTCCTTGTTGCAGTCCCCACCACTGTTTTTTAACCACACTCTTTACCTACTAATATTTCAAGCTGACTCTTCCCTACATCATGAATTCTCCTTTCAGCTCAAAATATGTCATTCTTTTCCTTTCCACCCACTAATGCATTTGCAACTGTTCTTATGCCTCTTTTCCTATGTCACATCAGCAGGATCTTCCCTTTCATATCAAACTTAGGATTTTTCCACACAGCTTCCTTTCCCCTACCATTGTCCATATTTCCATCTATACCATGAATATTTCAAATCCCTGTGTCAGTCCACCAAATGAATAATTGCCCATCGAAGACCACTTAATCCTTACTCCCACCTTCTGAGATATAGTGGCATCTTCTAAAAAACTCATTGCCCTCCCCTGTCTCCCCTTCATATTTCTAATCTTACTCTATCACTTTAATACTTTAGTATAACCCCTTTCCACAAAGAAACAGGCTCTCAATATCTCTCTCACTCTTATATCTTTGGAGGGTATATAATTCCAGATGATAGTCAAAATTATTTGTTCAGCCAGAGCCTCAGACATGTATTTCTTAGCAGCCAGGTTTCCTGCTTTAATTCTTGGCTCTTAAGTTAAAGAGGCAGGGGAAGTCTTCCTGCACTTTGAGTTGGGAATGTCTAATCCTTGTAATTCTTTCTTGAGCAGACTACCATAGTCAGCACTTAGCACAGTAATAGTGTAATCTGACCGTGACCTGCCCAAGTCTACCATGATCCACACAGTTGATCTGCTTAAGTCTTTATTTACTTATTTATTTAATAACATTTATTTACATGGAAAGTATGACTAGTCCATAACAGGCTCCATTTTAGAAACCTAGGGAGAAAAGCTCCACAGTTAAATAAATCTCACAAGATGACAGACAATATAATTGAATATAATACAAGGCAAAACAAGTGTTAGCTGTCACATATACAAAAATAATATATAAAGAAAAAAAACAAAAAAAAAAAACAGAAATGATAGATCCTGCAAGTTAGTATATTCCACAGAGTTACATTTCTGTTTTACTGTGCCAGGAATAATGTTAAGAACTTCCATTATGTTAATAGTTAGGTGCAATACAACATGAAGGGCATTACTACTGGATAAAAGACTGTTTGTTAAGATTTTGCAGGTGTGGATAAGCTACTGGGACTTCTGATGAAAGCCCAGATGCTTAGATTATGCAAGAAGACCAACATAGATGGAGGACAAACAAAAGAGTTGTACCAATGTTTAGCCAGGAGAAGAGTGGAAGGAGTATAGTTTGGAATCCAAGGTGTGGGCCCTAAAGTTTGATTTGAAGCATTTTACATTTATGATTTATCTAGGGTCTTGTGGGAGAGTACTCCAGCATCTGGATACTTATAAGGAATAATTGCTTCTTCGTATTTATTATTTGGTCTATTGACTTGGACAAGATATGTGTCCTTAAACCTGAAAGATCTAGCTGGGGAGCATACCTTTCAACATCTTAGTGCAAGAAATCAGGTCAAAGCCTAAAATAATGGGGGGACAAGGGCCCAAAAAGAGGGACAGATTTTAAATATTGCTCTTATAAAGTTGCAAGAGTAACAGGATTTGTGTTAGCAGACATTTTCTGAAGGATATGAAGTCTGAAACTCAAATGCATGCCATTATTTAGTGACTTCAGTCCTCAGTGATTTGCCAGAAAAACACAAATTTTATGAGGACAGATCAAAAAATAAGAGGCAAAACTCTGGACATTCTGCAAAGCTCTGAACAGTTGAGAGGTATGATGGGGAGAACCCTAACATTGCTGTCTACATTGCTGGACATTTGTGTGGGTGATGAAGTATATGTTGGGCCAGTTTAAGGTGACTGAAATTTTGATAGTTGGGGAATTTCATCTAGTTTAGTTTGTTGAGTGCTAGGCAATGAAGGATTTTACTTGGAAGGTGGGTTGCAATTTTTTTTTTTTTATTATAACATTGTTCCTGTTTTTGTTAAAAAGGAGGAGTTGAGATTTGTTAGTAATGTGGGAAAGAAGAGAAGTGGAAATAGAAATGAGAGGGAAGTGGTATTTCTAGATTGTAAGGTGAGATAGGGAGATGCTTTGTAGAGGAGACATCATTTTATATATGTATTTAAACTTATTATCCACATTCTATGGCAGCATCACTATCCTAATATTTTGTCATCTTTTGCAGCTTTCTTATCAGCAGTTTTCATTTCCATATACTGCACTCTGTCTTATGTGTGTATCTTAATTTCATTATGGCCACACCTTAATATTTCACTGACTCTTCTTTCATCCAGTTAATCTCTTTTTTAAGTTTTACATTGTATTTTTAGAGACTACTTGGGCTTTTCCCATGCGTGTCATTTTGGCCTGTCCAAGAAGTACATAATATAAAGCTGAAAGTAGCGAGAAAAATCTAATAAAATAGATATGCATATATATATATATATATATATATATATATATATATATATATATATATGTGTGTGTGTGTGTGTGTGTGTGTGTGTGTCTGTGTGTGTATATATGACAGCCCAACAGACAACTTCTACAGTTATGCCTTCAAATTAAATTAATAGAAAATAGAAATCAAAAGTAGAAAAGCAGGGCAAAAACACATACACGGAATATGTGTATCTTGAACTGTAGGATGCTAGAAATCTGCTTATGACTCATGGTTTTACCACTCATCATACAAGTCATTCCCTAAATGTTCAGTACAAGATATTTTAGTTTATATATCGCACACTAGAACCATATATACACGTTTCATGTAAATATATATATGTTATGCATATGTGTATGTATTGTAACATGCTGGTTATGAAGTACATGTTTGTCTGTAAATGTGCACTCAGATTCGATACTGTTAATATGGAGTGTGGGAATATTGTCACAGCAATTAGCTAGGTCACAAGGTCTTAATTGCCAATTAATATGATAGAAATAGGAGTGGCCTGTTGGTCTAAATATTGGAAGTTAATTACTCACTTAGAGCATCATCTGAGTGAAAGAAAGATCAGTTAGAGGTACACAGGGTGTAAACTGTAAAGTATATTTTGTGGATGTAACTGGGCTTTTTCTTTTTTTGATCTGAAATTTGTGCAGCCATGAACTTTCCTTGTGTAACGCAACAGCTTATATCCCAGATGGGCTGATTTAACTGAACTTTGATATGTGTAAATTTATAAAGTACTATTTGCTTTCTTTTAAAAACACAAAACAAAGTGATCTAATATTTAAGTTTTTAGATTATTAAAACCATCTGCATTTTTTACATGTCATTAAGTGTCATTTTTGGTGGCCGCAGTGGTGCAGTGGTTAGCACTGTCGCTTCATAGCAAGAGGTTTGATCCTCGGCTGGGCTGCCTTCTGTGCAGAATCTGCATGTCCTCTCTGTGGTCATGTGGGTTTCCTCCGGGTGCTCCGGTTTCCTCCCACATCCCAAAGACATGCGGTAGGTGGATTGGCCCTAGGTATGAGTGTGTGCATGTGCATGCTTTCCGTGGAAGGTTGGGTGCCGGGCTGGCAACTCGACACTGTAAAACTCCACTGCCAATCATGAGCGGACAGGTGATCCGCTGTGGCGACCCCTAACTGGGAAAAGCCGAAAGAAGAAGAAGAAGAATTAAGTGTCATTTTTCATGCTTACAGTTTGTATGTAAGAGTGCACTTGCTATTGTCAAGAGGATGGTTTGTTACAATGCAATGTCATCTTTTTATATCAGTTCCCATTCTGTAATGTTTGCAACACAGAAAGTTCACTGAATTAGTGTGAGACTGGTGAACAGAGTTAAAGAACATTCTCCTTTTGCCTACTATTATACAACATCAGAGGTAGTTTATATTAAGCTGCAGGCTTCTCATGGACCACAAAACTAATTGTCTAATAAAAGTATCCAAGATATTAAGTAAACACATTGATTTGGTAGAGATGGTCTTCCCAGTGAAGGAAAAAAATAAAACTCTCACTTACGATTTGGGGAGGTAAAACTGGGAAAAAATAAGTCAAAGTAAACTTTATTGTCATTTAGGACTGCACAAGTGCAACCTAAATGAAATTCTGTGTATCAACTCACCAGAGAGTATAGCAAGGATAACAACAACAGAATAACATTTCAATTTAAAAAAGATTTTCAATACAAGACCCACAGAAGGAAAAATAAACCAATAATAACAGCAAAACCACACAAGCCTCCCCAGACAGTCATAAGAAGAATACTGTACATAGCAGCATGGCAGAGTAGGATTGCACGTTAAGATTCTCCTCCTTTGTTCATCTGCATCAGACAAACAGCAGGCAATTGCACATGAATAAGAGAATATATTGCTACATCAAAGAATAAAAAAAGATATTGCACACTTTTCAGCTGAGCCATGTATTGTGAATGATTACTGAATAAATAGTCAGTGGCTGGTATCAGAGTTTATTAGTCTCAACACTGTTGGGTAGAAGTTGTTTAAATATATGGTGGTCCTGCAGCGGATACTCCAATATCTCTTAACCAAAGACAGTTGTATAAACCAGCCATGTGCAGGGTGAGAGAGGTCGCAAATTATTTTGGATGCACATTTAATGCTTCTTGCTGTGAAGAGATCCTGGATTGATGGTAAGTTGGTGCCCATGATTTTTTCAACAACTCGCACCACTCTCTGTAACTTCTTTCTTTCTGCTATTGTACTGTTCCCAAACCATCTGTGAAGCTGCTAGTGAGAATGCTCCTCTGTAAAATGTGGGGAGGACAGTAAGGGGAGCCTTGCTTTTTTGGGTCTTGTGAGAAAGTGGAGACACTGGTGTGCTTTTTTAACCCACTGTTCAGTGTTCACAGTCCAAGAGAAATCCTCTGAAATGTGCACCCCCAAAAACTTTGTAGATTTGAGCCTTTCCACCTCTTCACCATGTATCATGAGAGGTGAGTGTGTTGCTGACCTCTTCCTGAAGTCTTTAATGATTTTTTTTGTTTTATTGACATTCAGGTCAAGGCTGTTCTTAGCACTGTCAATCAATAAGTAGACCTCATCTCTGTAAGCCCCTTTGATGAGGCCCACAACTGTAGCATCATCTGCAAACTTAATGATGTGATTAGTGTTGTAGTTTGTAGAACAGTCATGGGTGAAGATGGTTAACAACAGAGGGCTTAGCAGACAACCCTGAGGAACACCAGTGTTGAGTATTATGCATCCTGAGGTGTTGTTGCCCGCACATGTTTTCTGCGGTGTGTTCGTCAAGATGTCATGGATCCAGTTGCACATGAGCTTTATAACTCCAAGATGTACAAGCTTGTCAGTAAGCTGCATTGGAACCACTGTACTGAATGCAGAGCTGAAGTCAATAAACAACAGCCTGACATAGTTATTTCTTCCTCCAGATGATCAAGTGAGAGGTGGAGTGCCATTGAAACAGCATCCACAATGGATCTGTTAGCCCGATAAGCAAACTGTAAAGGGTCGAAGGTGGATGGAAGGTTAGCTGACAGATGCTTTTTAACAAGCCTTTCATGACATTTGAAGTTAGAGCAACTTGTCTCTAGTAATTCAGGCAGACTGGTTAGCTTTTCTAAGGAGATGGACAATATTCGTCACCTTGAACCACAAGGGAACTTTATCAAGAATAAGGGAGGTGTTGAAAAGATCAGTTAGAACTGAGCATAGTTGGTCTGCTCCGCTTTTAAGTACTTTGCCCAGTATTTTATTAGGACCAACAGCCTTCCTGGGGTTCATCTTCTTAAGCTGACATCTCACTTCATTGGAGTTAAGGTTGAGCACCCCTTCTTCCTGGACGATAGGCAGCCTTGTAGCAACCATGTTGTTATTCTCTTCAGATCTGCCAATGGAGGAGTTCAACCTGTCCAGGAATTCAATGCTGTCTTCACACTGAGCTGACCTGGTTTTATAGTCAGTAATCTGCTGTATCCCTTGCCAGAGACTCCTGGTGCCCCTCATGTCTGCAAACTGACTTTGTAATTTCTTTCCATATTCCCTCTTGGCCTCCTTATTGCCCCTTTTTAGGTTTGCTCTAGCTTTGCTGAGACCCTTCGTGTCCTTGGCCCTGAATGCTGCATTTCTTGCCTTCAGGGGATCATAGACTTTGTTGTTGAGCCATGGCTGTTGGTTTGCTCTGCTTGTGATGCTTTTGATGTCAGATACATCATCGACACACTTGGTGATGTAAGCTATTACTGCTTCCATGTAATTATCTATGTTCACCTATAAACCAAAAAGTCCTTATCCAGGGAACAAAGACTCAAAAACCAAAAATGGAACCAGGCAGTACACAGAGTTGAACTCCACAAAATGTTAGCATAGTAAAATCTTTAATCAACACTTTTGTAAAACAACGTATTCTGAAGAAGTTGTTTTACAAAAGCGTTGATTAAAGATTTTGCTACACTAACATTTTGTAGCGTTGCCTGGTTCCAGTTTTTTGTTTTTTGAATCTATGTTCACTTGTTCATCTGACGTAGCTGCCTCTTTGAAAATGTCCAAACAGGTACTATCAAAACAGTCCTTGAGACATTCCAAAGCTCCCTCATGCCAGATGTTGATCTGCTTAACTGTGGGCTTTTCTATGATCAGAGCTGGTTTGTAAGCTGGTAGAAGCATGATGGAAAGATGGTCAGAGCTTCCTAAGCTAGGTTGTTGTAATGTTCTGTAGGCACCTTTGATGTTGGTATATGCCTTGTCCAGAATGTTTGCACCCCTTGTAGGAAAATCTACAAATTGATAGTAGTGGGGTAGCACCTTGTTCAGATCTACTTGATTAAAATCAGCAGCAACCACACGAGCAAAGTTTGAGTTTTTCCTCTGCAGATCACATTTCTTTCTGCCATCCCAAAAAAGCATCAAAATACTAGTAACCACAGGAAATGCTGTAGGGACCTTTACTGGCTTTCTTTTCTGCACTGCTGTGGAGTTTTTGCATTTGTATTATTTGCAGCATTTCCTGTGATTACTAGTATGTTGCTGCTTTTTTGGATGGCAGAAAGAAATATTCGTGGGAGTACACCTGTGAATTCAAGAGAGAGATCCCTGCTTGGGGAACTCACTAGACGTATTTCCCTCTTTTCTCAACCAGATTACACTGAAGGAGACTTGGATTCTAGCATTCCCTGTTACCAGCCAGGACAGAGACACTGTGAACCACTTCCTGTGGGGGAAGGGGGAAGTGCAGCTAGCACTTTGGTGCCTTTGGAACATGGAACTAACTCTGAAACTTTTGTAGGCTGTTTGCAGTCTGAAAAAATGGCTTCTTTTAATAAATATGACAACTTGGACATTAATGAGTGGCTAAAGGCTACCGACTTTATTTCCAGCAACAACAGATATTCTAAAGCCAATACAGCTGTAGTTTCATACCAAGATATGATAAATGAGTTACAAGACTGTCTTACTAAATACAAGTCATTTACTTTAGACAATTGGTATTTAGGTGAATGTCTTTTACATAATTGAGTTCCAAGGGGCTTGCGTTTGAGCAAGTTCTCTAACAATGTAAAAGCAGGTTCTGTTTTATTTAATGAAATTGTAAAAATTTTAAATGAATGTTGGTTGGCTATTATGCATTTGTTAATCAATGACAATGAGAAACGTTTAGAAATTTTACATCATAAAATACTACATTTAAATGCACAAATTCAAAAAGATTTACTTTTTAATATGAATGAATACAAGAGTAAATATGTAAATACTTTTTCTGAGGTAGAAAAATTGTGGTTAAAAATAAGAAAAGGAAGGAATCTAAACTATGAAGAGATGAGAAAGAGTATGCTGAAAACAGAGCATACATTATGTTCTTAACTAAAAAGAACACTTATTCAAGTAGGTTAAATACTGTGCAAGGCATTACCAGGGATGATGGGGGGGTTTGTTGATGGCACTGTAGGACAGGCAGGTATCCATTTAGAGAGACCTCCTTTGAGGAGATCCCCCAGAATTCAGAATTTAGACACACGTCCTTCCTATGCACAGGCAACATGCAACTGGCAGCCACACTGGAAACACAAAGGGAAGGGGAACAAGAAGAAATGGAACTAGGTGGTACTAGTATGCCTTTTAGTTCAGGTTGTAACACCATTACGAATGGCAATGGTTATGTGTATTCATTTAACAATTTTCATGTTTTTAATTATCCTGGTTTAGCTTTCGAAGAGTCTCATTTCAAGTTATTCCAAAAGGGCTTTACCTTTGTCCCTGCTAGAAAAGGGAAACTGACTGAGACTTTACTCGACACCAAGCTATTCATTAGGAATTTAAATGTGAAAGAACTTTACAAAAACCATGCTATTTCACCTCCCTTTCAGACCCTGGATACTAAGACTGTGGTTTCCAGGAAGAGTACGTTTAACCCACCCCTGCACCCAATGTTGTCCACTTTTGATGTATTACTTGAGAATGAGTTGAAACATTTTTTTTAAATCTAAAAGATGGTCATGTGACAACTTAAGTCATGAAGAAAAGGATGTTTTATATATGGTAAGTCACAATAAGGAGCTAAGGATTATGAAGCCAGACAAAGGGGGTGGGGTGGTGTTAATGAAGTATTGGAGCTATATGGGGAAAATGTTAGAGATCTTAATGAAAGAAGGTAGATATTGTCAGGTCTCCAGGAATGCGATCAAAATAGCGTACAAAAACATAGATATTATTTTGGAAGATAATCTCTTGCAAGGTATGATTGATACAAAATTGCACAATTTTCTAAGGGTAAAAAGACCGGTTATCCCAGGAACCCCTCACTGAGGCTAATTGTAGCATCAGCTGGCTCAAAAACACAACCCTTGCCATGTATATTGACTCTAAGCTAAAGCCATTTTATGGACTACACCAACAAATCTTAATAGATTCTTGGGATTTCCTGAAATTAGGGAAGGTTCCCTTTGATGCCAACTATATTTTCATGACCATAGATGTTAAAGATCTTTTTCTCAGTTATACCCTATCAAACAGGTTTTATATGCTTTGAAGAAGTTTTGACTGAGTTGGATTTTTTTAATGCCAAAGACTTTAGGCTGATTTTGGAAAACATGGAACTTATTTTGGACAACAATTTTATCTATTTTCAGAGTGAATATTACAAATAACTGGACGGGGTAGCAATGGGGGCAGCATGCACCCCAATGTTTGTTAATTTAGTACTCCTTTATTGGGAGACACATTTTGTGTTTACCAGTGATTTTTTTTCAAAAATATTTGTGCCTATTACTGTTATTTGGATGACATTTTTGTGTTGTGGGATGGTGCATCTGAGTCAACTATTTTTATGCAATGTTTACACTCCACTACCAGTTTCCTGTCCTTTACAAGTTCAGTTAATACTGAATCTATTGCATACCTACATGTACTTATTTCTAAAGATACAGAAAATAGTCAATATGTGTCTCAAATACATAGAAAAGAATACTTTTCAAATTCGTACTTACACTTCAAAAGTAACCACCCCCTCCCACAAAAAAAAAATATTGTGAAGGGTCAAATGGTGAGGGCAGCCCGAATGACTTCTAATGAAAGAATTCTGAATAGGGAATTAGAATTTATTGAAAGCTTATTTTTGGCTCAAGATTATCCCAAACTTCTTATTGATAATATCAAGAAGGAAGTTACGGATGGTTTGGGAGTTAAATATTACCCCTTGATTAGGGGTAGGTCTATTGACAACAGCAATATTACTACTATGACAGCTGACATTCAGGAGACCTTGGAAATAGGGGTAACACAAGATGTTTACCCTTTAGGCAAAGGAATCTCTGGAACCAAGGAAATATACTGTGTGTTAGGGTACAACCAAGATTCTTTGCGAATCAAATACATTATTCGTACGTTTTGGAATATGTTTGCCATGATGCCCAACACACTCTCAGTTTTTCAATTTTCCTTTAAGGCTAGTTATAGGAGAGGTGCCAACCTTAAGAACTTGTTTGAGAATGCATCATGAGTTAGTAACTTTACATCACACAAAAATAAGGGTACTTTCAGATATGGCAGTTGTAGACTGTGTTGGATGGTGGTCAATAACAGTGAGTTATTTTTACCAAGCTTGCATTAATTTATTCCTACTGATGGACACCACAATTGTGCCTCTAAAAGAATAGTATACATGGCATATTGTACCATCTGTTATGCATTCTATATAGGCAAGACTGAGAGATGTCTTAGAAAGAGAATATATGAGCACTTATATGATCTAAACAGGGGCAGGGACACCAGTGCCCTGTACAGACCTCGTTTAGTTTGTCCCTCAGCCAAATTTAAATTCTGGGTGATACAGCAAGTTCAGATTCCAGAAAGGGGTGGCGATTGGGAAACCAGGTTGGAATATCAAAAGATGATATGGTAGATGTTCTTTGATGCCTGTGTAAACCTGGTTTAAATGACCACCTTTCTATAGTTCCTGCCTTGAAACTGAAAGCAAACATTTTATAACATCTTTGTTGTCATGTTTAGGAGATTTTATACACTTTTGTATGTAATATTTGTGTACATATATTTTTGTAAATATTTTTACCAAATTGTGTTGTGCATATGTATATATATATATATATATATATATATATATATATATATATATATATATGTGTGTGTGTGTGTGTGTGTGTGTGAGAGTGTGTGTTAAACAAGAGTATACAAGTTTCTGTGATGTTTCTTTAAATTTTCAAATGTTTGACAATTAACTTACAGCCACTCACATTCAGGTTTTGATTATTTTAAGTTTGTGACATCACACCATTTTGATGAAGTTTCCATGGGTGGAATGAAGGCGCTTATTTGGTGTGGATATTTTGTATTAAACTTTATACCATATTGGTTTGGTTTGGCTTTGTCTTTGCCTACAGGTGTTTGGACCTTTACTGGCATTCTAGTCATATTTGTCTTATGCAAACATTGACCACCTAATATTTCTTAAACTATAAACTACAGTTTTTTTTTAAATAACAGATCTAGCAAAAACTGGGTGGTGGGACATTGTCATGTGTCTGAACTATGAGTTCTATCTGATAGCAGAAAATAACCATACTCAGCACAAAATTACAAATAAACAACTCAGTAAAGTTAACTGTAGCAATAGTACATATATCCTCTCCTTTCACCCATTTACTAGCTACATCTGCAACAAACAATATATTAAAATTAGCCCTCAAACATAACATAATCATAACAATATAGGTCCCCATATATGTCCCAAGATTCACACTCCACATTCCTAAGTACCCTGGAGAATCTTAGGGTCCATCCTAACACTCTCATACTGGGTGACTTCAACTACCCCTCCATTAACTGGGAAAACTACTCATGTACCAATACACTTGCCCAACGCTTTCTGGAATTCATTAATTCCAATGCCCTGGACCAGTTCGTTCTTACCCCCACTAGAGGTAGCAACATTTTTGACTTGGTCATTACTAACATGGGTGACCATTGCTCTACACTAATAGTCAACTCCTCCCTGGTTACATCCGGTCACAAGCTAATCACCTTGGAAATCCACATCCCTCCCACCCCCAACAAAGGTAACCACCATGAAAAACATCTCCAAAGGGGTTGCTAAAAACAGAGGTGGCTAACTTCACGGCACCCATGCAAATGGAGAATAGCTGCATGACTGCCAAATCATACACCAATGCAGTCTATAAACATGTACACAAATGCATGGATCTAGCCATACCCAATAGAACTAAGACACTCTCCTCAAAAAAAAAGGAAGCTAATCTGGTGGTCCTCTGCCATAAACAAACTCTACAACAGAAGGAGGAAACTGATGCAGAATAAGGTGAAGCCCCAAGACTGGAAAAACTCCCTTATCAGCCTCAACAAAAGGTTGCGATCCTTCATCAAATCCTCTAAAGCTAGCTATGAAAACAGAATTTCAGCATATAGTAAAGACAACCACAAGGCCTTCTATGGTTATGTAAAGAATCTCCATGGCAATAGCCATATATGATCTGAGCTACTGCACAATGGTACCTCCTATACCAAGCCAACAGATATTGCAAATATACTGGCAGACAGATTCAGTGCTAACTTTACCCCTCCCCCCAAAGGACGAATCACAATACCAGTAGATAGCCAGACACCAAGTATTACTGCTGCACAGGTTAAAACAGCACTGTCCAAGGCCATGAATACAGATTTATGGGACCTGACAGTATCCCTGGCTGTGTTCTACATGAACTACAGAGTGAACTGGCACCTCACCTGTGTGCCCTGTTCAATCACAGCCTCACCTCAGGTTTTGTCCCTATAGAATGGCACACTGCTACAGTCATCACTCTCCACAAAACAGGAGCGACTACAGACCCCAGGAACTATCACCCCATTAGCCTGATGAGTCGGCTATGCAAAGCTATGGAATGCATCATCATGGATCTAATAAACAAGGATACAGGGAATCTCCAAACTCTGGATCCTACACTGTTTGGTTTTGTGAAGGGTAGAGCATGCCTGCTCAACTTGGTTGACTTCTTTGAGTCAGTCACCAGAGCTGTGGATGAAGGCAAGGTGGTTCATACAGCCTACCTTGATCTGGCCAAGGCCTTTGATATTATTCCCCACTCAGGAAACATAGAAAAATTTACTAAGCTAGGCATCAATCCCTATATCACTAGGTAGGTTGCAAAGTGGCTCACAGATAGAACCCACAGTGTGAAAATAGCTGACTCCAAGTCAGACTGCCGACCAGTCATGAGTGGAGTCTCACAGGGTTCGGTCCTGGGTCCTCTCCTGTTTGGCATCTACTTCTTGAAGTCCTGGCCAACAAGAAGGGACTCTGGCTGACAAAGTTCACAGATGATTGCATGTTGGGAGCTATTATTAACTCCCCAAATGATGTTGACATCCTGCAGAAAGACCTCAATGAGACCAACGACTGGTGTTAGAACCATTGCCTTAACTCAATGCCAAAAAATGTCTCCTCATCCCCTTTGGAAAAAAAAACATTTCCCTTGAATTATCACATTGATGGTAGTCCACTGAACACAGAAGGTGTTATAAGAGATCTGGGAACACAGGCTGACAGCAACCTTTCTTTTGACCACCACATTGCTACTGTGGTCAGAACATCCTTCTATGTGGCAGATCTCATTACTAAGAGTTTTGCATCCAGGGAGAAAGAGGTAATTGGCTCTACTCTTCCTTCATTAGGCCAATCATTGAGTACAATGCCCCATTTGGCATGTACCTCACTAGACACCTGCAACAACTGGAGAGGCCCAAAAGTACCTCACAAAGAGGATCCTAGGCGTTAAACACTTGTCCTATATGGAGAGACTCAAAAAACTCAAACTATTCTCTGTCTCATATCGCCTACTTAGAGGCGATCTCTGCTTGACTTACAAAGCCATGTCTGACCCAGCTCTGTTAGAAATGCTACATCTGAAGAAATCCCAATCCCTCTGAACTACATGCTCCAGAGACCTTAACCTCATTACCATAATCAACAGAACATGCTGGAGGGACAGGTTCATAATCCAGAGACTGCCCATGCTATGGAATAGACTTCCCATACTTGTCAAGCAGAGCACCTCACTGGCCCTCTTCAAGAGAAATCTTGATGAGTGGATGGGAAATAGAAAATTCACACCGGGGATCACTCCAGTGGCTCTACTCGACAGAGGCACTAGGAACTAAGGTTGGGTGGCACGATGCCAGGGTAATCCTATGGGCTAGGCTTGTAAATGCTCCAGGGCCATTAGCCTAGTACACACCTATGAACCTAAGAGGCCTTAACATTTTCATGCATGGTACTAAATGTCATCAAATAATATGTTACCAAAAACAAAATGGGGTGACACAGCCAGTATTCAACCCTGCAAGGCCCAGTCTGAGCTCATATAATCACTTATGGCTAGACCTCATTATTTCAAATATTCCCAATAATTTTAAGCACTTTATGTCACTCTAATACAGTAAGTGATTGTTAACCAATTAGTGTTACCATCTCTTTCAAGTCTGGCAAACAGCCTTCAAAAATTATCTCCAGAAACTCAGAAAATCCTTGATAACAAGAATAACAATCTTATTACAGAATTTCAACAAGAATTGAGTTTAATCTATAATGAACAAAACCCTGAAAGTGTAGTCATACTTTGCAACAACCTACTAAAAGAGGTAATGGATAAAATAATCCCTATTGAAAGGATATACTTCTCGATGGATTAACTCGGACATTAAAACACTCTTGAAACAGAGAGATAAGGTGTAACAAGCAAGGAAATAAATCAAGGAAGTTATTCATAAAGTCAAATTAAAAAAAAAATACGAGGAATGTAAATTTAAACTCAAAGAAGCAGAAGCAATCTACCTAAGCAAAAAGCAATGGCCTCTTGCCCTAAAACGCCTGTCTATTATTCACAGATATAACTTGCTTTGGTAAAAGAGCCAAAAAAAAAAAAAGCATACTCAAAATTTACTCTGAGGAATTCAAAGACCCCCACCAAGCCCCACCTCAACTGCAGAAGCAATGTATGGCCAAGATGACCAAATTTCCTCTAATATAGAAAACAAAAATAAAAAAAAAAAATATATATATATATATATATATATATATATATATATATATATATTTTTTTTTTTTGTTTTGTTTTTTTTGTTTTTAAACAAAAACATCTTTATTGAACTATCACTTTTGACATAGGCAATCATACATTTATATAAATGAAAACAAACTATATTGATACATTTTTAATAGCAAACATTATACATCACGTATGATATTCTATACAATCATAGCCATTTGAACATTATATATCTCATTCAATTTCTGTCTTCCGTTAAACCTCATTTCTTCTCTAAAACATTATTCTGCATGTATTGCTCCCATATTTCCCATTTTTTTCTAAGTAATATACTAATACCCTTTTCTAAAGATCCCACTTCCAGTTCTTTTATCTCTTTTATTATATTCACTACTGCTAATATGGATGGTTTATGCTTTGATTTTCATTTTCTAGCAAACACTTTTTTTGGCAGCCACCAGAAACTCAGCAAGGCCTTACCACATCTAGAAAATTCAGGTCTATATTGAAACACTGAACGCTGAAAACCGCGAACGATGTTTCATCAACACATTTTCAGTGAAAGCTGAAAATGTCGAAACCTTGGAACAGCGATTTCTTTCCTAGGGAAAGAAAACGTTGTTCCAACCCCCCCCAAAAAACATTAAACACTTCCCTAACCTTAATTACACCCCCCCAAAAAAAACAGTAAACAACTAAATACACATATGCACATAACCCAACCACACATCTAACGAAAAAAAAAACAGTAAACATTTTAAAACATAAGCACTTACCTTAACCCGCACCCTAACCCTAAGGTCAGTAACTCTCGCACATTTACATAAACAGTTCCAAACACATACACACTTACTGTAACCCTAATTCTACCCCCAAACAAAAGTAAAAGGCTGAAAACACATACACACGTAACTCAACCATACATCTAATGCAAAATAAAAAACAGTAAACACTTTCATACATATGCACTTACCTTAACGCGCACCCTAACCCTAAGTTCAGTAACTGTTGCACATTCACGCTCGGGAGCTATACCAGACAAGGGACCACACTACACTTCAAAACATGGCAAAGCAACGAAGCGGTCAAGCAACTTCTTTCCCAGGGAAAGAATTCGCTGAACAGCCACTTTGCTGTTTTGCCTGTTCGCCCTACATGTGTCGATGAAAACGCATTCGACAAAATGCATTTTTGTCGTTCTAATAGGAACCCGAAAATTCATATCTTGTCTCACAGCTCAAAAAATTAATTTCCTTAGTTACATCAATTTGCTCACCCATTATTTCTGACAGAGTACTCCACAGGGAACTTTTACAGTCTTCCAGCTCATTACACTCCCAAAAATATGTTCCCAATTACTTCTTTCTTCCCTATCACACCTCCAACATTTTCAATCTACCTAAGGATAAATTACTTGGTGCCTCCAATGAGTACAAAAATCTCTATACACTTCTAAGCACAGATCCTAAATCTTCTAGACCTTGTTGCATATTTGGGATCTATATATATATATATATATATATATATATATATATATATATATATATATGTATATATGTTTACTTCTTTAAAGGGGTAGTGTACTGATCACAGTGGCCCCATTTCAGGTACAACTCAGGCGAATTGCATCACAACTGAACAGATGGTTGAGAACAATAATACCAGAACAAAATAGAACAATAACAAAATAGTTCCAAAGAATTAACAAATACTGGTCTGCACCATAGACTAGCATTACATTAATTTCAAATACTTTGCAAGATTCCTTAAGTTTCCTGTTTGCCATCCCTTACTATTTTATCATTTATGATGTGCATGTTGTGGGTGATCCCAAGCCTAAAAAGGCATTTCACAGTAGTCATAAACACAGTATGCACTGACATAACAGGAGCACACCCTATCTTTTGTATATAGGCATTAGAGTGATTCATAAATATGGAATGTGCTGAGGAGATTCAAATTGCTTCTATGAATCATATACAGTATGCATAGTACACACTTGTGTACTTTCTGTACCATAATCAGCAACTCCACAGGCCATAACGCGGTGGTGCAGCGGTAGTGTTGTTGCCTCACAGCAAGAGGTTCGAGGTTCTCCCATTCGATTCTCGGCTGGAGTGCCTTCTGTGTGGAGTCTGCATGTCCCCCCCACGATTTGGTGGGCGTTCGAAAGACATGCATAAATGTGTGTGCCTTCGCTAAAGGTTGAACGTCGAGCTGGCACCTCGGCGTTTGTGAAAATCTGCCAATCATTAGCGGACCGGAGTTCCGCTGCGGCGACCCCTAACCGGGAAAAGCTGAAAGACAAAAACAGTCAGCTACCCCACAGGCTCACTTTGCAGCTCATTTATTCATTTCAAACCACTTTCAAATGAGGACAGCACAAGGACTTTGGAGAAATGCATCCTTCTAAATAGCTCTTGCTTTGTGGATATAGATGGATTTTTTCAGGATTATTGCTGTATTCTAACTTATCTTGCTGATAATTACATCTTATTCTGACATGCTGTGGCATGTTTTTCTGAATATATGCAACAGAATGTCATACACTGATGGTTTCAGAATATTATGCTTGCAACTTAGGTCTCGTGACCTGTTAGTCAATTTCACCCTTCTTGTTATATAAAAGCTTAATGGCTTCATGTTTGTTTTCAGTTTCACATTTATGTTTGTTTTGAATTCTCTTCTGTCTTAGTGTTTCTGTGTTAATAAAATCACTCATATGAAAGGAAAATACTAGCTCTTATTTGGGATGCAAACACATGACCTCCAGCATACAGTTATGGCATCACTGCCACTGGACCAACAAAAGCCAATGGACAGGTGCTTTAGTCCAGTGGCAGTAAATGCAGCACTGTATACTGGAGGTCTTGGACTCAAGTCTCAAATCTAAGCTAATATTTTCCTTTCACATCTATAATTCTAGCAGTACATGAGCAGAAAGCATCGCTGCATTTGTGTTTGTGTGTGTGTAATTTGATCAGCGTTATTAACAGAAGCCATGCACCATCTGTGACAAGTATTCCTATAGCAAACAACTAATATGGCTATTGTTGGTTGTATTTCTATTCTTTTTTTCCCTGAGGAGGACAAGTCATTTACACTTTGAACTCATAGCTGTGAAACTATGAATGTATAAATGACATTCAATTGATCTAAATCTCCTTATGACAA
This sequence comes from Protopterus annectens, assembly GCF_019279795.1. NCBI lineage: Eukaryota > Metazoa > Chordata > Ceratodontiformes > Protopteridae > Protopterus > Protopterus annectens. The sequence continues at coordinate 1,337,522,239 of NC_056739.1, forward strand.
GACTGGTAGTTTCACCATTTAAAATGTATTCTACTGCTATTAAGCTAATATATTATCTCTCATGTATGTTGTGCATAATCTAAAACAGAAAGAAGAAATTGACACAGATGTTAGCTTGCTGTTAATATCTTCTGAAGGGCGCTGCCAGTCACAGTCCTCAGCAGTTATGGGTAAGAATGAATTATAAAAACAAATCCAGCTCATTGCCTGTAACTATGGGTGGTACATCATTAACATATATTATAATGAGGAGATCTGTCTGACCCAGCATTCCCATTGGCAAGAGTGCTGCAGTATCGCTGCTGTCAGCAGGGAGAGCACTTGACTGTGGTAGCAGGTTAGATTGCACAGCAAGGAATAATGTAACTGGCAGGGTTTCCTAGTGCCCGAATGTACATTTTTTTTTTGTTGTTCTTTTTGTTTTCCAGTGTGTGTTGATGTTGTTGCTCAGCTGTGTAATGCTGGTCAAAACATCATCATCATCATCATCATAGTAGGAGGAGGATCAGTGTGTTACTGCATACAAAACATCATCATCATGTGCATTGCTGATCTACGCTTGGGAGTACTACCACTGCACAAATGGGTAAGACTGAATACAGGGGCTCACTTGACTATGCAACTATGTTTATGAATCACTCAGGGCTTTGGTACTGATTTTTAATGTGTACCAGCCCTACTCTGTGAAGTACAATATTTATGAAACTCCCTGTGAAGTGACTCCTCCACAGGTGGCTGAGGTGAAATTCACCAGCGTCAGTTGCCTAAAGAAAAAGACACAGAAGAACATAATGTCAGTCACTGTTTTCCATAGGAAATCATTGCCAGCATGATTTCTAAGTGTGCCTGAGCAATGATTCCCTTCTTTTGGGAGATGCCTTCCTTCTTCAAGTTGGTGCAATCCTGGTCTCAGTGTATATAAATTCAGGGGGGGTGGATGGTATGGTCCCCTTGAAAAAAATGGTTTAATTTATTGTTTTCACTCTTCTCTGTTTTAAGCATTATTTCTCAGTGTTTCTGATGCTCTAGACTCTGTGATTCTGCAGTTCATAGAAGAACCTTGTGAAACTGATAAACAATTCCAAAATCATAGAAGTACAGATTCATTTACCATCCAGCCTGTGCTACTCCTGGCACAGCTCAGCCAAGCTTTATTTGCATTAGAAGACAAACTGGCTGTTTGCTCTTATGTAATTATGCTTGTCTTCTATGATCTGTTGGAGAATTCCACCAGGAGCGCACTTAGCACTTTATTAATTTCCTTTGTACGGCTGGGTCTGTGTTCTGCATTTACAGTCCTACCATTTGTAGAAGTTGCAAAACCTTAGATAAATGGTCACCAAAAGGTAATTATTTATGCCTACGCCATGGTAGTATGAGTACATACAAGCTCAATAGAAAATCTATATGCAATATTTAATGTTACTCTTAAAAGTAAAAAAAATATATATGTAGATAAGACAGAGGGACAGACAGATTTGTGGTAACATCACAATGAACTTAAGTGTTTGCAGTACAAGAACATCAGTTATTCATGTCTAGCAGAGAACAGTAAAACAACAGTTTATCATTGTCCCCAAGTACTACTCATGTTATATAAGTAAAATACATTTTAAATCAGATTTTGAGTGAATCGGAGTATGGGCATTCCTCTGAGCCTTTTTAGATGTTTTTCTTATGCATTTTTATTAGTAGAAGCTTAAAAGGTCTTGGTGTTACTAAGAACTTAATTTGAAAGCATGCTTGCTGTCAAAGTTTAACTCAATAAGAAATAACAACCAAGTTGTCACCTTGGGCAATAATGTGGAGTCTGCCAGCTGGGAGGTAATAATCACAGGAAAGGCAGCATAAGAAGTTAATGAAGTGCTGCAAAATGTGATCTCTGAAGGCAGGCTTTACTTGTAAAGGTTTTATTATTGATTAAATGCTATTTTACTCATGGCATTTTATCAGCAGTAAACAATTTAAATGCTAACATTCTACAGCAATGAAACTTTTGGTTTCATTTCTTCCTGCTTTCCTATTATTGATATCCTATTAGACATAAGATGAAGGCACATTTATTATCTAATTTAACAGCACATTTCTGACATTAAATGTCAACCTAGCTAAGTTACATTTTTACACCTCGACGATTTCACACTATTTCTAGTTCACTGGATTTTGAGGAACTGACTGTAGTTTCTTTATGTAGAGAACAGTAAACACATTTTAGTACTGTCATAAAAGATATCACAGTATTTAATTAATATTGTGTCAGACTTAAAGACACATGTCACATAGACGAATTAAAATGACTGCTTCCTCATTCCATAGTTAGACCACATACCTGTTTGAAGAAAGAATGTTACATATTAAGCATACAACAGGTGCCGAGTAATTAGAAGCAGTGAGCAGATACAGAGTTCACCTGAGAAATGAAAGCTCTAAGGTGTGATCACTGTGGATAACTGAAGAAAATGACAGCCATGTGCAAATCTGCTAATATTTTTTTGATTGTGGAAATTGTGTGAGATTATAGTCGTCTTCTGACACGTCTTAAATAAATAGGAAAGAGATAAAAGTACAAGTATAATGTTTAAACTAAAGTGTAAAATGGAGTAGAAGGTAAATTGTAATGGATAGTATACGGTGACATGTAAAATAAAGTTTAAAGTAAAGTAATAGTATAAAATGTAAAGTAAGGTAATATCCTTGCTAATGTCTAATTACCAACTGAATGAGCACTTTCCCAGATAATGGGCATGCTGCAGGGACCTCTGCAGTATTGCGGCATTGGCCAGTGTTCTGTGAGTACTTCTTACCCACTTCATTTTCTTACACTTACTACGTACCAGTGGTGCCTCATGGTTTCTCAGGCCCTATTTCTGTTTAGAAACATAGCAAAATCCATTGTTAGAATGAAGCTTGTTGGCTATATTTATTTATTTATTTTGACAAAAATGGGCATACTTGGGCACAGCTGATGCTTGTAATTTAGATTGTACAGTAGAACAACGGAAAATTACTTGCTTGAAGGGGTCATATGCAGAGGAAATTGTAGTTAGGCAGATCTAAATTGTCAGTTTGCCCAATGACTAGACTGTAATGTGTTCTTCTCTCCCATAAATAAAAAGAACTAAGCATTAACAAATAAACATAACTGATGTGTTAGAGGAATAAACAGATAAAGCTTGTAGATATGGATCAGTTCTACTAAAGATTAGCAAGGAATACACAATTAATGCTTTCCTGTTGCATTTAACCAGACATACACAAACTGGAACAAAAATCATGTAACAGAATTATGAACAACATGTTAGCAGTACTGTAGACATAGTTATCCCAGTTAGTAGTGATGTTTTACTGAATGAATGACAATATAAGGGCTGGTACTTAAGTTAGTACTATGCTAGCAGCCTTGTGGGACAGTTTAAATTTAGACAGTTTCCCCACAAATGTGAGACTCATACGCTGTACCTTGTATCTGTGAGGCAAACACCTTGACCATTATACCAACCCCCAACCCTTAAATATGAAGCTGTCAGCCTACAGATTTATTACAAGCCTAGATAACAATCAGAGGAGAGAATCAAACCCTGTACCTTGTACCTGTGAGGTAAACACCTTAACCATCATGCAATCCCCTCCCCCTTCATCTCCTGTAGTATGCAGTGTGCCATTGCATGCAACCCACCATGCACAGGCAAGCTGAGATTCATGGTACAAGATGGCACAAATGAATATGGAAGAAAGTCTATGGGAATGGTGTTTGCAAATGACTGTATAACCACATGCAAATAAAGGCACTCAGTCTAACGAGGGCATAATTAGATGCAAATAAACATCTCTGAAAGCAGGTCATGATTAATAGGCACACAGCAGGTTGTGAGACACTACATAAACAAAACGCACAGTGGTTCTTTTAGAGTTGCAAGAAGCAAAGATGCTCGGTACAGCATTCATGAATCAGCACTTAGTGTCTGTAAATTACAGCTCTCATGCATGTGATGCAGCAATGCATTACATACCACCAGCTAACTGACTAGCAGTTGACAGACCATTTTTGAGTGGAAAGATATATCACATGGATGTTGGTTGACATGCAAAATCAGCAAAACAGGATCCAGATGAATGCATGAGCTTCCTATAACACTAAGGTATGGGTAGATCTTATGCTATATTGTATGGATATAGTCCAAAGAGAAACTGGGGACAAACTGGATATGTCACAGACATCAGCCAGCAAAACACTCAGTATGTTTCGTAATATGGTACCTCTATGTCTGGATAAATGTATCTGCTTTCCCAGCATACCAGAGAAGAGAAAGAGAAAGAGACACCAAATGCATGTCTTGTGTAACATCTCTTACCTTCCTAAAATACTAGGTTCTATCAACTCCACACATGTGACATTAGAGGCCCATCTGGTGTCTATTATCAATGGTATGTCAATAGGAAAGCCTATCATTCCATCAAATACCAGGCAGTGTGCAACAAACAGGGTTTGATAACCAATATATCCATACAGATCACTGGCAATGCTCATAATTCTCACAGACCTCATACAAGTCATCTCTATCACTGGTTCCTGCAGAGCAAATTCTACAAGGGCTCCTTGTTCACAAGTGTAGGTACTGTGTTAGGCAGTATATGCATGTCTCACACTCAGTTCCTACTATGTATCAGGTGATGCAGGATGCTCAATGTATCACTGGTTGATGATGGCCAAAAGGAAGTCACACAGCATCAATGAACAGCAATATAGTATTTCCAAAATGCAAACCAGAAACACATACAAAAATACCCACTAGAGGACCTAAATCTATATTGTAATATAAATAGAATCCTTTGGAAAGATCAACATTTCTCATAGAGAATCCCTTATCTATGTAACAAGCTTCCTCTCCATATCAAACAAAGCAGCTGTCTGACTCTCCAAAAACATAGCCTCGGTGAGCATATTTATTATAAATTTATAAATTCACCCCTTGTCTCTCCCCTTTGTCTCCTATAGATAGGGGAACAAGTGTTAGCTTGTCGGCAAATGGTCTACTAGAGCAATTTTGTAGTGTATGTCTATGTAACTTTGAAATTATGTGCTTGATGTGTTGAGGGCAGGATTCTGCTGCCTGGATATGTCGATGGAGACTCTTCAGTACACCAATGCCACTGCTTATAAGATGCTCATAGTTTGTTGCATCCTACATAACGTAACATAATCACTAGGAAACATGTAGACTAGTCTTTCATCCAGGGAACTTCTGAACTCAGAACAAAACAGCAATATCATGATGTGCAACTACAGTGAAGCTGAGACAGCAAGCATGAGCCATAGTATGTACACCTAGACAACAGCAGGTACAGTGCATAGCAGCACAGGTAAAGTGGTAGCATCTAATTATCCTCTATAGGCCCATGACAAGCATACAGCCACAGTGCACAGAGCAAATAAGATTCATGAAGTGCTAGTAAAAGTATAGGGTGGACGGTATATGGCCAATTCACCCTGTGCATCAGATATCTCCAAATATTTCACAAACGGGAAAGGGTGTAGGGGCCATAGTCATGGATCAAACTGACATGTAGCTGACATCAGAATCTGGGTGAGGAGGCATATCCCTGGCAGCAGAGATGGGGTTCTTGTGGCATGGGCCATCTTGTGTTGTAGACAGTATCCTTCTGTAACAGTGAGGGAGGTGAGAGTGTGGGACTGTGCCTGAGAGGAGGAGCTGCTACATTACCCCTTATTTCTCATGTCTCCTATTACCAACACTCTGTCAAGTACAATAGACAAGAGATGCTTATTTTGTTCTAAATAACACACTTTGCTTTCTAATCCATACTCTGTACTGACTGTTAACTAAAAGTTATGTGTTCTTCTAAAAATACTAAATTTAAGGAATGATATAAATGTCATATTCCTGTTTGGACAATATTAATGCCTTTTTGGATTCAGTGATGTTTGCTAGTCAAATGTTATACATGTTTTTACAAAAGCTGCATTGTAAAATGATGAACTCCCAGTGTTTCTGACCACAGACAGTAATTGTTTCAGCAGACCTGCCTCAAATGACTCTTGCATTGATTTTATCAAACTTTTACTTTGCTCTGTAAAGTTTTGGTGAAGCTTTTCTCTTCCGCTTCTGCTGAAAAGGAATCATTCATGGCCAGATCAGTGTATCACAGTTAACAAATGGAAATAAATAAGCATAAATTATCATGATCTGGGGGCCACTGTGCTGGTTAGGTATGACAGATTACAGGCTCGCTGTGACAGGGACGATGGCACTTGTTAACCTCCACAAAAAGATGGAAATGGAAGACATGTGAGCCAGAATAATCCTCATGAGACCAACCATGGCACATTTCTTCGACTGTATGACCACATGAATGTGTCAGTAGTGCTGGATGATATCCTTATGGAAGGCAAGCTCCACACAGCATTGATAGCATCAAGCTGTGCCCTGAAGAAATCCCTACACATATGTTGCTTGAGCTCAGCACAATTACTATAGCAGTAGAAAGCTCTGAAATGTGACAGTGTCAGGATCTGATCCTAGGATGTCATATGGTGGATATGCAACATTACATGAAATGGACTTGTTTGCTGCAGCAACTACAGGGTGGGCAGTGCAGGTGCTTTCAGTCAAGGGCTAGCCCCTCAAACATGGATGGTAAGTACTCGTGCTGTAGCCTGTAGCTCGGGTTTGGTGAGGTCATTCTTTCACTCTGAAGAATGGAGGGAGAACCATCTAGTACATTGACAGAAGGTACAGATGTAATCTGAGTGTGACTTTATCTGCGTCTCAGCATCATTGTCCGACCCTGCTTAAGTGCTGACATCATACTGTTGCCTTGACCCAGCCTATGCAAGGGTTACCATAGCAATGTCTCAGCTTGTAAATATACAATACAGACAGAACACAGTGACCCTGAATAACCATGCTACATGTGAGACCTTTTCTTCTACATCCAAAGAATGGTACAGGCTATGCAGAGATGGAAGGACTGCATACATCTGATACCATTCCTGGGTACCTTCACACCTGACATACTTATGTAAAACACATACAATGGTATTTCTGGCTTCCTAACTGATATTTTATTTATGTACATATATATATATATATATATATATATACATACATATATATATATATATATGGGTCCCTATCAAATGATAGAAAACTCATTTGATGGAAAATCATTTGGCTGAAACCAAAACACAGAAAGTTCAAAACACTGAAAACTCATTTGACTGAAACTCAAAACACTGAAAATGCTATATGCCCTTTTCCCCACGGTAGTGCGATCCTGAAGTTAGTATATATAGTTGGGGGGTGGGGGGCATAGCCCCCCACATACTTCATACATTTTAAACCCTATACATGGATACTTATAACTACAATGAATAACTGTTTGGAGAAAACAATATTTACATAAACTATGTGGGAGCTACACCCCCCACACCCGCCATTGTGGGAGGGCTTTGACCCCCAACTATATATACGAACTCCAGGATTGCACTGCCATGGGGAAAAGGGCATATAGCATTTTCAGTGTTTTGAGTTTCAGTCAAATGAGTTTTCACTGTTTTGAGCTTTCTATCTTATGGTGTCAGTGAAATGAGTTTCTATCAAATGAGCTTTCTATCATTTGATAGGGACCCATATATATATATATATATATATATATATATATATATATATATATGGATCCACTTTCTATCAATGAAAGTACAATCCATCGAATTGCACTTACCCACTCACTATCCACCGAAACTGCCTTTTCACAATACAGTAAACTGCCAGCTTCCTTTCCCAGGGAAAGGAACCACTGGTCCACCAAGCAAACAACACACAATGGAAACACACAGTGGCCACCAAACTGGGGGGCTTTGCCCCCGCACTCCCCCTTCTTAAATATACCAACTCAGAGATCGCACTACATGGGGAGAGGGCACAGTTTACCAGGGTGGTCTAGTAGTTTCTTTCCCTGAGAAAGGAAGTCAGCAGTTCATTGTATCATGAAAAGGCAGTTTTGGTGGACAGTGAGCACTAAGTCCAATTCGATGGATTGTAATTTCATTGATAGAAAGTAGATCAATGTGTGTGTGTGTGTGTGTGTGTGTGTGTGTATGATATGCATGTATACATATATATATATATATATATATATATATATATATATATATATATATAGTGCATAGCTGTTATATAGACATGAAGTATGCGTACTAACCTGGTGCATCTCCCTCTGAGAGTCATGGGAGCTGCCTGTCCACTCCTCCATGTATGATAACAGTGCTCATGATTACAACATGCCTTCATCATCTCCTTGTAGGTTCACTAGGAACCCTTCTCCAACAGTAGGGTTTGCAGGGAAAGGTGAGCCTCATTCCAATGGCTGATATCTCTGCTGTTCTGCTGCTTTGCTATTTTCCAACTTGCAGTCATGCATGATTACACCCTTGGCATGCCTCTGACATTTCTGTGATATGTAATTCTGCTTAACAACACTGATGTCATTGACCACTGTCTTCCTGACATGATCCTGAAGAGGGTTGTGAGCATCTGTTCTCCCTAACTTGTGGTACTATGGGTTCCGAGTACATGTAGCAGAATGTCATTCTCCTTACTGCTGAAGTTGTCCAACTTACATTATCAACTCTCAACAGGATGCCCTTGGGAACAAGAGGCATCTTTGAAGGCAGATGACTAGTGGAAACAATAGGCTACCATTTCCATTCAGTGAGCTGCTATAGAAATGCACAACATTATAGGTTTAGAGTGGGATAAGAACATAGCAGGTGCCAAATGTATGCTATACTATGACATGCTATTTCATGGAAAGTAGGCTAGATCAGTTATACCCCAAACTAGTAGGTACAGATGTACAGCTTGGTAAATAGGTGGAGGCCGTTGGGTGGGCATTAATGACAGTATGGCGAGTGGGCACCTAAGTGGCAATATGTGACAGTAGGCTACTGTGATATGATGTTGGGGGTTACACAAGGGGTGTCTGCTATAAGACTGGCCGCATCATGTATGTGTAGGAAATACAGGACAGTATAGGGACAGATAGGCCACCTACAGTAGTTACTCATTTGTGTATATTATGAATGAGCTGTATGCAGGTACAAGTTGTAGAAAACCATATTAAAAATGAATATATTTACCTATACTGTTTTCCAAGGCAAGGGCTCTCATGTACGTCCTACCAAAGATATGCGTTTTACTACAGTAGCACAGAGAAATGTGGAATTCCACAGGACTATGTCTTTTGAAACCACTGCTTCTCTTCTGCAAGTCACTTGTTTCAAAGTGCTGTACCATTGCTGCTTCGTTCAGTACATGGGTTGCCATTTAAATGGTGGGTATTTCTCCTAATTTGCAACTGAATAGCAGTTTGCATGACATGTATTCAAATGAGCCTATGTTCCATGTATGCCTACAGATTACTATACTCTGTTAAGTTGCATGAGTGATATAACATGTAGTCAGGGTCAGCAGCATGCCTCCAATATGCTGTCTATATGTTTCCATACTTAACGCTTGCACATGTAAGTGACTTGGATTTCATATATGCAATAGATTGTACTTTGTGTGTGATTCAGAACTGACATTCCTATTATGAATCACGGGCCACCATCTTGTTTCACAGGATATTCATGGTGATGGCTGCCAATTTTAATGCCCCTCGGATAGTGCCTCCCTTGTGTGCTAAGGAGATCGAGATTATGCTCTCCCTGTTACACAGCCAGAAAAGAGAGCAGCTAGTTAAACCCAGTGAGGTAAAACCATATCTAGTTATTCTGGCACCATATAGAGATCTCCACTCTGGTCCTCTCAACTAGAGTTGAGGATCAAAACAAAAAGGTTCTCCTGAGTTGTGGAATTGTGGATCAAAAAAGACAAAAAAACTCTTCTTCATTCTTCTTGCTAGAGCTAAATGCCACATACATAGCACTGAAGAGCTTCTGCCCTTACTGCAAATGCATTCCTTGCATTCCCCTTTCAGTGCCAGTACTACACTGGCCCCAATCAGCATTTGCTGATTGTGCCCAGAAACATCTTGCACCCAGGGAGACTGCCCCCTTTATCCCTCCCTAGCTACAGCTCTGCTGTGAGGGTCCATTTTAAAATGTTGATGCTTAGCTTGACCTGGCTGAGCATTTGTGTGAGGCTATTATTGTTCCCAGGACAGGTTAGTGATTCAGGCAAAAGTATAATGACCTGCAGTAATGCCACCTCCCTGAAGCTCTCCAGTAGTAGGAATTAGAGGTTACGACAGAAAAGGTCAAAATTGTTTACTGAGCATTTGCAATTGTTAGTATTTGCAAACTATAATTTTCACTTGTTTTCTGTCATTCAGAGCAATGTTCCTAATAAAGTCTGTTTTTTACAGATACCAGGGTATACTAGGTGGGCTACTGTAGTGAACTGTCTATGTGCTGTACTTGTTACTTGTCTAACTGATATGGTCATACTGCATGTTTTAGGGTGCTGCAGAACTTTAGTTCTGAAGTTGCGGGCACTATGTCAGGCTTCTGCTGTCTTGGACATATATCGGGCTGTACCTTAGTTGTGAAGCTGCAGACACATTTCCAGGCTTCTGCTGTCTTGCACAATTGTCAGGCTGCACCTTAGTTGCGATGCTGCAGACACATTTCAAGGCCTCTGCTGTCTTGCACACACATATTGAGTTTTGCAATGATGTTTGTGTATCCTAGTTACACTTGTGCGATGGCTGCATTGTTTCTTGTGTCCTTTAGTATAGGCAGAACAGTAAGCCAATCATGTTGGCTAATGCAAGAGGGAGCAAGGCTTGTAGCACAGCAGATTTTGTTTGTAAATTACGTACTAACTTGTACTATATTAACTGTACTATTTATTGGATATGTTCACAACTGTTATCCTTTTCACTGGGCTCTATAGGTAATGATGTTACTGAAAAAACACAGCTATATAAGTGCAGCCAGCCTCTAACCTTGTTGCTATAACTGTGGCAGGTGTTATGTCTCGGAGTTCCTTGCCAAGGGAAAGGATATGACCTCTTCTAGGCAGGTGGAACAACTTTCCACTGCTGTGACATCTGCTTGTCAGTAGGAGTGGGATTCAGTTTTCAGTATAATGTCCCTCTGGGTAGATGGCAATAAGCCCCTTCTGGAGCACTTTGCAGCTGTACTTGACCATCAGGCCCTGTCATCAAAACACTAGAACAGGGTGTAGCAAGTGTCACCAGCTACCCTAACCCATTTGAAGCAATTGTGGGGTCTAATTGACATCTCATTGGGCCATTTGGCAGCCAGCAGTTTCTACTAGCATGTTATGTTCACTGTACCCACCATATCCCAGTCAGGTGTACCTCATCCTGTTGAGACACAGCCTACCAACTATGCATTTCCAGACCTCACCAGTTGTTTGCTTCTGTCAAGCTCATGTCTCCCCTTCTAGTGAGTGTATACACACCTCTGTCTGTCCTGTTTCTCCCCATTTCCATATCACCCTTCTCATCCTCTCTTCCATTCTCTCTTCACAGCTATATACATCTCTCTCTCTCGAACATATGAAAGAGACAAAAAAAAATTAACACCTTTCAAATGTTTTTGCAGGGGGAATTCACCCCCCTACACCCCCGATACCCCCCCTACTTAAATATACCTACTTCGAGATTGCACTATAGTGAAGGAAAGGGAAATCTCCCATTCCACGCTATACACGTAAGCGCAAAATGGAAGATTTTTCCATTCCTCCGCTATAGTGTGGTCAAAGAACATTCACATTTAAACTGCTGGGGTACAGGGGACCTGGCCCCCTGCAATAAGGTAAGTTAACTTTTTATTTTTTAAACCTAAGGCTCCCATTTACATTTTCGAGTGAATGGAAGTTTGAGATTCTGGTCTCGAGATTATGAATTTCGAGCTTCCATCCATTCGATCTTGTAAAGGGGAACTATATATATATATATATATATATATATATATATATATATATATATATATATATATATATATAAAGAGATAGATTTAAGGGTGCCTAACCTCCCAAAAATATGCTCTACTTTCCCCAAATTGTTGTTCTTTTATGCTTCCCCTCAGCATGCGTCACTGCTTGCTGCACTCTTGCATTACCCCCTGTCTCTTACTCTCCTTTTTTCCCTTTCATAGAACCAGTAAGTATCCAAGTGACCACTCATATGACAGCATATGTTTATTATCTCCTGTTAGTACTATGGGGCACTTGCTAATAACCTGTACCAGCATGCGCTAACTCATTCTACCTCAAGTCCTGCAAGGTCTATATGGCCATTCCCTGGGTCCTCAATGCTCTTCTCTGCTTCAGCTGATGTATGCCTCTTTAATCTTGCTTTAATTTACAATTGGAACAAAGCTCGGTGCTCGGCATTGCATATTGGAACTGTTTCAATATTTTATACTGCATTATATTAGTGCTGTGTGCTGCAAGCCTTACCCAAGCATGCAGTGTGTCTCTGAATCCTAATCAAAGTTTCTTCTTACTATGAAAGAAACAGGTCTGGGCTTTGGCTTTGAAAAATGGCATCTCTCATAGCTACTATCTATGTGCATCTCTGAAAAGAACTGCATAGGTGAGATCTGTGATCAAAATGAGTTGTCTGAAGTATGAGGCAGAAATTACAGACATAGGTATGCACTTATATAACTTTTTGTAATTTTCAATGTTTAGTTTACAGTTTTCAAATTATTCATTTTAAGCCCTTACCTCTTGAATAAAAGTAATGAGTCATATGTTATCCTTTGAAGATAATTTCAAATAATAAAGAAAAAAAGTGTCTGGAATGTAAAACAATGTATTTAATGTGGCTTTGGACTATAAAATCATATGGAAGAGGTTGCCTGAAGAAGTAATTTGGTCACAACCGTAGGTCATATTACTGAAAACTGCCAAAGACGTACTTTAGCAAGCTCTTAATGGAACTGACTTTCAATATTTTGCTTCAATTTTTTTTTTCATATTTTCACAACACTGTTTCATGAACTAAAGTAACATCAAGTAATATGAATATTTACTCTTCTGTGAAAGCCATTCACCTTCTAAGCATAAAATCATCTTTATGGATTACAAATTAATTCTGATCCTGACTTCAGGTGGTCAGAAGAAAAAGGACTAGGAACCGTGAAATAAAAGCATGCATGTGTATATACATATCTACATGCATGCTTGTTTAAGTAAGTAAATTAAAGTAGACAAACACATTTTAATTTATCTGTGTGTTAAATGATTAATAGAAATTATCCTTTGCAGACACTTTTCTGTCATGGCTCAGTCCTCAGGACTAAAGGTAAATATAATATATCTGATCACTACTGCTGTCCTTGGTGACGTTTAGGTTCATAGGTTGGTACTAGGCTATCAGCCCTAGGGCCTATACAAACCTAGCCATAACAATTTCTTGGATATTTCTTTCCACAATATTTACTTCCCTGGACCCCTGTCTAGCAGGGCGACTGACGTGATCCCCGGGGTGAATTTCCTATCTCCCATCCAATCATCAAGGTTCCTTTTGAAGAGGGCCAAGGAGGCACTCTGCTTGACATGTATGGGCAGTCTATTCCAGAGCAAACAGGTCCAGGCTGAGGTGCTATGGATATCATATAAGTTTCTCATGTTAGTGAATAATGTAAGCAGACCCTGCCAAGTTGCATTGCCATGACCCACTGCTAAAGCCAGGCCTGCAGGTGGTGTCTGCATTTTAACATCTGCTAGCTGGACCACCAAAGTAAACTCAATGAGTTGAGCCCAACATAACTTCATGGAACCACACTGTAGAAAACATCTCACCAATGTCAAGCATGAAACCTCACTAACCTGTTGCATAAGTTAAAAAGTATCAGCTAGATATATACAAACTCAACTATATGCTCAGGAAACTAACATTACACTTATAAGTGGTCTATCTTTTGGTCTGCATTTCCTTACGATAGCTATGGCAAGGTACTCAGCACATCACCAATCATAACATCAGGCTGTTGATGGAGGTGCCTCGATGGCAGATGAACTTAATTATTTTTTCACCCATTTGGAAATGGAAACAGCAGAGGCAGTCATGTCTATCCACCAGTAGCACATAGGCCACAGCAGTCTCACATCATCTATACCAGCATCCTACAACCAGACCTTCACAGTACAAGAACATGATGTAAAACTTGTGCTCAGAGTGGTTAATCCAAGAAAGTTAAGTCCAAAAAAGTGCCTGGACACGCTGTTAAGAGATCCACGAAGGTTTATTGTACAATTTAAAATAATGAACCACGCTGCACCTAGTTTCCAAGATGCCAGACCATAAACGCTCTTACATACAACTCAATTCCTGCGTATTCGTCACTGAAGACTTCATCAGACCAATCCAAGAAAGGCTGCTGGCCCTGATGGATTGATGGGATGGGTGGTGAAAGAATGCATAGACCAGCGCTGTGAGGTCTTCACAAAGATCTTCCACCTGTATCTGTCTAAGTCTACTATTCTATCTCGTCTGAAGTTAACTACAATCATTCCACTGCCAAATCCTGTCATCACTAGTCTCAATGACTACCACCCTGTGGCACTTACTCCAGTCATCATGAAGTGTTTTGAACTGGCTCTGCAACACATTAAGGACAGTCTCCCATTTATCTCAGATACACATCAGTATGCCTACAGACCAAATAGGTCTATTGAAGATGCTATCTCCACTGCCTTACACAATGCACTCTGTCATCTCAAATACAGGGGAGCTATGTGAGGATGCTCTTTGTAGACTTTATTTCAGCTTTTAATACAGTTATCCCAGATAGACTGGTTACTAAACTTGCTGGCCTAGGACTTGCAGAACTACCTGGTATTGGATTAAAGACTTTTTGACTAACCATCCTCAGATGGTTAGACTAGGCCTGTGTCTCTCCTTCATTCTCAGGGTCAACACAGGACTGTGTGCTGAGCCCCCTTCTGTATACTCTTTACGCCCATGTCTGTGTCCCCTCTCATTCTATTAATACCATCATTACATTTGCGAATGACACCACAGTGGTTGGACTTATTTCAGGAGGACACGAGACAGCATATAGAGATGAAGTTCAATGACTGGCTGCATGGTGTACTGAGAACAACCTTGCCCTGAACTCTGCCAAAACAAAAGAACTTATAATAAATGTCTGGAGGCACAGCATAGATCACAACCCAATATACATCAATGGAGACTGTGTGGAAAGGGTTCCTGCCTTCAAGTTTCTAGGTGTACATGTGGCAGACGATCTCCCTTAGGCCGTAAACACCACTAACGTAGTCAAAAAGGCACAGCAGAGATTCCATTTCCTGAGGATCAACAGGAAAAACAACCCGCAGGAGAAGCTACTGGTGTCTTTTTATTGCTGTTTTTTTGACGTACTGCATTTCCATGTAGCATGCCAACAGCTTGGTGGTAGACAGGAAGGCCCATCAAAGGATCATTAACTTAACTCTGCCCAGAAAACCACTGGCTGCTTACTGCCACCCTTGGAGGAACTCTTCAGCTCTCACTGTCTCAGCAGGGCAACCAGCATCTTGAAAGACCCTCACCCTGGATATCACCTATTTGACCTACTGCCTTCTGGCAGACAGTTCGGGTCCAGTCCACCTCAGTCAAATAGTCCTAAGAAAAGGTTCTATGTCAGGGCTATATGTGAACTGAGCAATGCTAAATACCCATATTGAGTACAGATGATAACCATTTGCACTATAAGGTATATGTTTACATTCCTGTGCACCTTACTTTATTATTTTCATGTGGAATATGCCCAAGTGCAATAATTTAGTTGTTTACTGCATTGCATTGTATTATATTGTATTGTTTGATATTGTATTGTATTGTAGTTGGTGTGGGAAGACTTACAAGGGCTTAGCTGAGAGCTACAGCATTGGAGTGTCTCTCACAGGAACAGACTGTTGCTCTGTGCACATTTGATCAAAAAGAAAAAACCTCTGATAGTTGTTTTGTACTTATACAGAGTATTCCATCTTTCAGAAAAAAAAATAATTAAGGGGCCCGACAAGGAATGGCTTGCCTACAGTGTAGTCTCACTGGTGCACTTCAGCACTTGTATTAAATGACAGGAATACCTAAAGGGGTGTAACTAGAAGAGATGACCAACTTGAGACAAAATGGTGTGGTGCACTGTTATTGGATGGCTGTGTAAATCATAGATTATCCATAGTTCTCACCCTGTATAAAGATAGGGATGGTCATCAACATACATGGAACAATAACACCTTGAGACACAGGTGTATGACAAGCTTTGTTGTCATCCCATCAACACTAGGCTATATGTTTTGAACAGTCTTGTAAACACAGCAACAGAGCTGTCAGCTGTCAGCATTTGACCAATTGGTGATGAGCTGGATTTACCATATAAGGCATCTCTGGGCAAACATGGGAAACTTAAGTAAGGAATGACAGTCTCTTAAAAAAATGGTGGGATAATGGTGGAACATTTCTAACAAGATTATTTCAACTCCTCTGTGTCTAATTCAAGTGGAGTTAGGAATGTTGAGTGAAAATAAACCATTTCCATGGCCTCATTCACTGTGGAGACAAGGAGCCACACTGGAGGTTGGTCACTACCTGTCATAATGGTAATCCTTAATCCAATCAGTGGACTCTATCAGTGAAGCTGAAGAACATGGCCTACCATGCAGTGCACATCTAAGATGTCTCTAATCCATCTAAGCCATAATGTCATTCCAGGAAAGCTACAATGACATCATTTAATGAAGTTTTGATGTCAGTGGATTTTGGATAGGCTATGGCAAAAAATAATCAGGTATCCTCAGAAGGGTTCTGGAAAACTATGTTGTGTTCAAAAAGGATAGGTAAATCCTTGCACAGGCTAAACTAAGGAAGGGCATGAAAGTGTTGGCCACTGCTGGGTGAATTGTAGGGAGGAGGAGGAAGGAGCACTCTGAGGAGCACATTAACTAGGAAGACATGCCCACCTATCAGCACACACTACCTGAAATCTGTAAGGGATCTAGGTCCATCCACAGGAGTTGAGTGGCCAGCTGCTTTCGTAGTAGTAAGCTTGCAGGTATGGATAATATCTGGCCAGAGATGTTAAAAATCACTGAACAGAGCTGGAATAGCATGCTAAATTCAGCTTTTTGGTGTTGCTTGGCTGTTGGTATAATGCGTCTACAATGGCATATCAGAGTAGTTGTCCCCATCATTAAGAAAGGGGACCATAGGATATATTAAAACCATAGGAGTTTGCACTCCTCAGCTTCCTTGGACAACCATATGTCAAAGTGCTACAAACAAGGCTAATTAAAAAGAAACCTCAGCTTTGAGAGGAAGAACACTGATTCATTCCAAGCACCAGCTCTTTACTTGTGCAGTTCTTTGATATTCCATGACTATTTGATAATCCATTTAACAGCTGTATTGCCACAGGAGAATGCGTATAACCATATGTCCATCAAGGGATGATCAGAAAAATATGGGCTCCATTTCTAAAAAAAGTTTGTTTGTAATCTTTATTCAGTATAGACAGAGCAGTGCAAAATGACAGAAATGAGCACTTAAAAGGTGCTGTCCTTCAGGTGAGACATGACACTGAATCCACATCAGCTGCAATTGGTAAAAGTGCAGGGGGTTGCAAAATAGTCTGTTGCACTTGTCAAAATAATGGCAGGGGTCAAATATTTTAACTTGTGCATTCTTTGCATATCATCCTACTACAATATGTTTCTCATGTTATTTTCATTGCACAGTAATTTTATTCTCACCATTTACTACGTTATCACAGCTTATGCATTTTATTTTAAATTATGCATCCTCTTAGTACAACCACTCGATCATATTTTTATTTGTTAACTGTTGGTTAATTAAGTCCCTTACCAGCAATGGAACATTTCCTTAAAAGTGGCTAAATTTCTTGAGGTTGTTTAGTTTTGAGGTTTGTTATGTTAAGTTCCGGGGTGGTACACATAGTGAAGCAGCCTGGTTGGGGGTTGTGCTTTGAGGGGCTAGCCCTGTACTTCACCCAAGGCTAATAATTTAATATTTTTAGCCAACAAAGTTTGACAAAATAGTCAATTACTGGCGGTACATTCAATAACAGGTACCAAACATGTTTTAATTTGCTGTTATATTTTGTTTTGTAGAGAACTCTAAGCGCATTATTTTCTTTACTGAATTTTCATCAGTCCTGCATTTATTACCCATTTATGTCTTAACTACCTTCCCATCCCTTGTTTCCATTTTCACGCCTACATTTACCCCAACTTTAATACATTTACCCAGCTTTAACCTATTAAGACTGTTCTGGGTTCTTCCTCCTTTTTATTTTATGATATTTCTCCTTTATATATTAATTACATATTTAAGCTTATAAACTATATTAAGCACACTATACTGTTTCTACTGCAGACCAAAGTGGCATTTACACACATACACTACTTGGTTAACTGTAGCATAAATTACAGGTCAGATTTTTCCATGATAATGGCCATGAAACACCAGTCTACTTCTGGATAACTGTTTTCTAACAGTTTTTTTTACAAATCAGCATTCACTGTAAAATATTGATCTTCCTGATTTTGGCAAGTGTCATATAAGGGTCATTTTTGTCTTGACCTATATTTGTATATTGTCCTATTAGTTCCGTATCTCTGTATAATTAAATGCCAGATCACCACCAATATGAAAAAAATCAAGTCATTTGGCATTAAAAGACTGTTTTAAACATCATCTGTTTTCTCCTTCTATATAAGCAAACAAATCATTTCTGCACAATGACAGTTTTCAACTTCATATCACTCACTTGCAGTTCTTCATCCTGCAGCTTTTTTCTTCATTATTTTAAAGAAAGACATTTTACTGTGGATAAAATCATGCACAGTTTCCAACAAGAGATCACCAAACCCCATCCAGCATAATTCACAGGTATATCTAGTGTATTTCTTTTAGAAGGCTTTAATCTGCACTCCAAATGCTCTGAAAGCTATGAATATATACATTATATCTATATGACTGAGAATCAAATAAATATGATTCAAATAATTTATTACAATAATAACATAAGTTTTACTATCTGCACTTTTTTTTTTTAACAAATTTCCTTATCTTCTGTTTTTACTTCTTTTTCAGGCTTTTTAATTTTTGTTTCATTTTTATACAATTTGTCGCCTCACAGTAAGATGTTGTTCTGTTCGATTCTCAGCTAGAGCGTCTTCTGTATGGAGACATGCATGAATGGGCGTACCTTCATTGAAGGTTGTGCGGCAAGGCCAGCAACTCGGCATGTAAAAATCTACTGTCAATCATTAGCGGACCGGAGTTCCGCTGTGGTGACCCCTAACTGGGAAAAGCCGAAAGGCACAACAACAACAACATTTGTTCTACCCAACTATATACTAAATACTTTGGTTTCATTTCTTCTTTGTTTTCCTTCCTTTGTGATGTTTATTTAATTCAAGCCACATTGGTTAGCTCACAGTTCTCCAATGAGTGGTGGATCAGGTGATTACCGGATCACATCTAGTAATCTTTCCTTGTCTCATAGTTAAGCTTCAAAAGGACATTGTGCATTTTTGGGGGGATATTCTCCCTTCCTCACTGCTGTGAGACCACAGAGTTGGTATAATCAAGTTTGGGGTGTGAGGGGCTTGCCTCCCACCTGTGAGGTGAAAGCGTCATGAAATAAAACATTTTTTTACAGATGATTTTTGTCCCAAAGCCTACTGCTTATTATGTCTCCCCTAATCAGTGTAAGATTATGTATCCAGTGCAACATAGGGAGAAGTCATCTATAAGGTCTTTCATTCGGTCAGCCTTTTTGAGATGGGAAGGAATGATGCAGGTCAGTTATTCATCATACATTTCTCACTTCGCTTTTCTTATGTACTGCTTCTTTTGCCTTTTTATCCAACTTTCTAATATTATAAAAAAAAATAACACCATCCAATTGTCTTAATGTTATTATTATTTTTATTCTCCTTATTGCCTTACTTTTATAATATCAATTTTTATCACATCAAGTGCCAAAGAGAACAGGAAATGAAGGGCATACTTGTTTCTGTCACATTCCTGCTGTACTTCTTTTACCCAGAGATCCAGTCATGAATTCTTTCATCTCCCTGTACAAGTTTGCTTAGATTGTTGCTTTCAGTGCATCTTATTTCCCCTGAGCTGAATCAACTATTTTACTATCAGACAAGTCTGTACATTTTGTTCCTTCAACCAAACTTATACTGTGCCTTATGTATCAATTCCCCATTGTAAACCATATGATTTTCGAGTTTACTACAGGCACATAAGTCCCAAAAGTGTGAAAACCATTGTTTTGAAGCCAGGGACTCAAGCACCTTCATGCTCAGCTAGGCTGCTGCTCACACTTAAACTGGAATATGAGTTTGGGCAAGCAACAGTGGCAAAGGGGCAGGAGGGGTGTTTTAGGACTATGCAGTGGGAGGATTTTTATGATTAGGTAGTGGGAGAAGGATTTCAGTACTGGAGAGCTGGAAGGGAGTTTTAGGTTTAGGGATGTGGGGCTAGAGTTTCAGGGTTAGGGAGCAGGAAGCTAGTCTTAATGATAGGGAGCATTCTGGGAATTCAGGTTTAGGAAAGAAGGGTTGAGTTTTAGGATTAGGTTGTGATTGTGGACACTAAGGTTAGTGAGGAAAAGTGGAGGTTTAGAGTAAGGGACAGAGCAGCAGGGTTAGGAACTGGGTGAAAGTTTTAGGTTTAGGTTCTGGCAGGCCTATGCAGTTCACAAGACTTGATGCTTCAAGGGCTATATAGAAAAGGGAGTTTGGACTAGTGGGAGTTACAGCACTTGGTTTTTTGAGCAAGTCACGGTGAGTAGGTGTACCTCGAGCTTTTAGCGAATGAGCACCTGTAGTATACCCTGATTTTTTCTAATATTTTATAATCTGTATGGAGTAATGCCAGGGTCTCGATTCTTGTAAGGGTGGCTGTAACTATAGCCTGGACACCCATAAGAGTTCTTTCTTCATAACCACAGAGCACAGCAAATGTTTCCTTCTCATTCTTAAGTAAAACAGAAGCCATCCTCTGCAGCCATCTTAGTCAATGTTTTACTAAATACTAAAAGTAAGTGTATTTATCCATTCTACTATTTTCTTATAACATTTTTGCAAGACTTTCTTTTATGACTCTTCTTTCTTTGTTTTCTGTTATGTATTTAGCATATCATTGTTTTGCAATAAACCCTATGAATTCTTTCCCAGCTTCCTTATTATTGAACTCCACTTCTCTCTCAATATTAAAACGTATCCACCTTCCAAATGATCTACATTTTAAACCTCCTCTATGTCCTGAAATTCTCTCTCATCTATTGTCTCAACTACACCATCCTGAATTGTTTGTTTTCTACCTATGGCTCTAAGACATATATAAATGTAAAAGTAAACAGGTAAATCAAGAAAATAATACACAGTTCACTGTAAAAGTACTAAAAACACAGAGATCCACTCCACTAAAACAAACTGACAAACGAAGAATGTGAATGTGAATAACGAATATGAATTAATGAATTAATATGGCAAATGTGCCTAAATTCCATATACTGGCCAGGTTTAAATGAAAGTCTCTCTATCTCTAGTCTTTTAAAACTGAAAGCTCTCAGATAGTTTTTTGTAGTAATTATGTTTGCATTTTTAAAAATGTTCTAATTCTTTCATATTTTATACTGCTTTTATGCCTTTTGTGTATAATTGTTTTTTATTTATACATTCTTAATTTCTTGATACCAATACAGTGTTTATATGCATATTCATATGTTTATATTAGGGTGTGTGTTTATACATTTAGGCTCCAAGACAGGATATGATGTCATCTTCTACTTACATAAATTTGGTATAGGATGACTCTGTACTGTTTCTGATGAAGTTCCTGATAAATTAACTGTTTGGGACGAAAGTGCTTATTCTTCTAAATAAACTGTGTGGATTTACTACTTCCTGCCTGTGTTTGCTTCAACTTGGATTTCGTGGTTTCTTTTGTTCCTGTTTAAAATAGAATAACGGTTGTTCCTAACCTTACATTTATCACGGGCTCACAGGACTATCTCCTATTGCCATACTCAGAGCCTAACTGATAATTCCTGTTAGCTTTCTCATGCTTTTCTAATCCAGGATCATTGCTGCATGGTGTGCAGTCTTTTTATCTGTGTTGAGTGTTTTTTTTTTTATACATGATGATATAGACTAACAGAAAAAAAACTGTGTACCCTAGACCACCCAACAGGAACATCAATACAGGCCTTGATGGTATTTCTCCGGACAAAGAATATTAGCAGGCTGAACAGGATGAGGGTACGCCTATCCCTTTAGAGGCAACACCACCCAGATGTTCCCAATGAATTGCCAAACAGCAGAGGCAAACGATTGGCACGAACAACCCAAAACATTGAGGAGAGGGAATACAGGCCAAAATCAATAGAAACAGCAAAGCAACAGGAAGTACCAGAGGAGGAGGTGATGACAGAGAGGGTTTACTCTAACTCTACAGGTACTGTTAAAATCACTTCTTATAAACAGTTCAATATTTACAACTTCATTGAACCAACTCACCACACATTTTTTTTAAAAGGGTTTAACTTTGTACTGTCCAGTAGGGCCAATTCTGAGCATACTCTACTGTACTTAAAATTGTTTACACGAAAATTAAACCTTCACCTTTTGTTCAGTGGGGACAAAGGTGCTAGTGATGTGAATGTGAACAACTTAAAGAGAAAAAGTACAGCAAACCCACCTCTGCACCCAGTAGTTCAAACATTTGAACGAATATGTGAGAAAGAAATTAGACGTCTTTTACAAAGACAATGTGAAAATCGGTTTTACAACCTTTAACACCATGATAAGGAAGTTCATAGGTTCATAGGTTCATAGGTTTATACTAGGCTATCTGCCCTAAGGCATTTATAAGCCTAGCCCAAATTATTGTGGCTTACGCCACCCCTTATATGAAAAAATACTGTGCCCATTAGTTTGTTGTGCCTCTGTCCAGCAGTGACACAGAGATGATTCCCGGGGTAAACCTACGATCTCCCATCCACAGGTCTAGATTTCTCTTGAACAGAGTCAGCGAGGTGCTCTGCCTCACATGGACCGGGATTTTATTCCACAGCATAGGGAGTCTCTGAGTGATAAATCTATCCCTCCAGCACGCCCTATTTATATCCGTGCTACGGTTTAAGTCGCTTGCTCTAGTGGTTTTGGTGGATTTGGATTTTTTGAGGTGGAGCATGTCCATTAATTCCGGGTTGGACATGGCCTTGTATGTCAGGCACATGTCACCTCTGAGCAGACGGTATGTGACTGAATAGAGCTGGAGTTTCTTCAATCTGGCAGCATATGACAGATTTTGGAGTCCCTTTATCCTTTTGGTGAGGAACTTTGGGCTCTCTCCAATTGCTGCAGATGTCGGGTGAGATACATCCCGAATGGGGCATTGTACTCGATCATTGGTCTGATAAGTGAAGAGTACAGGGGAACAATGACCTCACTAGATCTGGATGTGAATCCCTTCATGATCAGGTGGGCAATGTAGAAGGTCTTTCTAACCACTTTAGCAATGTGAGTGTTAAAAGAAAGGCCACTGTCAACCTGGGTCCCCAGGTCCCTGATAACCTCTTCTGTGCTTAGTGGATTGCCACCTATATGGTAGCTTGGGGTTACCTTGTTTTTCCCGAAGGGTATGACTATACATTTTTGGCGTTTAACTTCAGGCCATGGCTCTGGCACCAGCTATCTGTTTCCGTGAGTCCCTTCTGAAGGATATCCGTGTCCGATGCACTTTCCACTATGGCGCCCAGTTTGCAGTCGCCTGCAAACTTTGTCAGCCAAAGTCCTCCCATGTTGGCCTGTACTTCTGAGAAGTAGATGCCAAACAATAGGGGGCCAAGGACCGAGCCCTGTGGGACACCACTTGTGACCGGCTTGGAGTCTGACACAGCGCCAGCAACTCTAACCCTGTGGGTTCTGTCCTTAAGCCAGTTTGCAACCCATCTTGTGACATATGGGTTTACATTTAAGCTGGTAAGTTTTTCTACAATACCCGAGTGGGGTATTGTGTCGAAAGCCTTTGCAAGGTCAAGGTAGGCTGTATGGACTGCCTTTCCTCATCAATGGCCTTGGTGACTGTTTCAAGAAGTCAACCAAGTTCAAAAGGCATGATCTTCCCTTGACAAAGCCAAACTGGGTCGGGTCCAATGTCTGCAAGTCCCCTATATCTTTGTTTATGAGCTCCATTATGATCCTCTCCATAGCTTTGCAGACTAGACTTGTTAAGCTTATGGGGCGGTAATTACCAGGGTCCGTGAGGCACCGCCTTTGTGGAGTGGGACCACAGTTGCCGTCGCCACTCCTTGGGCACGTATCCTGTGGTAAGGCTGAGATTAAACAGCTGCCTTATGTGCGGGTTTAATTCCTCATTTAGCTCGTGTAGCACACAGCCGGGGACACCATCCGTCCCATTGATGCTGTGTTTTTAGCTTTAGAGAGAGCAGCTTTCACCTGCGCATTTGAGATGTCCGGGAGGCTACACTCGGCTGGGATAGTTATCTCTCCTTTAGGGGAGAGGGGTGAAGTTTGCACTGAACCTGTCTGCCAGTATGTTGGCAATGTCTGTGGGTTCAGTGATTTTTGTATCATTTTGGACTAATTCTGAGCATATCTGGGAGTTTCCACCCAGGTTCCTAACATAGCTGAAAAAGGCCTTATGATTGTCCTTTGAATCCATGGCAATTTTTCTCTCAAAATTGGCCTTAGTTGATTTTATGAGTGCTCGTATTTTTTTACTAATAATGATCAGGGGTGACTTCCCTTTTATGGATTTTGTTCTATCATGTAATAGTTTTCTCCTCTTATTGTAAAGTTTGTTAATGGCTGGGATCCACCAGACTGGACGTTTGCCCTTTGTGGAAAGAGTCTTGGTTTTATTTGGGATTGCCTGATCCATGCAGTCCTGGAGGTGTTCATAGAAGGCATTTGTAAGGGCTTCCGCAGCTTGGGTTGTGGTTTCCTCTGGCTCAGGGGCCTTGAAGGATACCACACCAGTCTTGAGTAGTGTGAAGTTTGCTTTAGAGAAGTTCTCACATCTTTAGTTCATGATACTGATATTAGATGTATGCGGCAGACAAAGGTGGTGAGTTGGTTATTATGTACAACCTGGACTATCACGGTTGGATGTTAAAGCTACAATGTGATACCAGTGTGTATAGCTCTGTATCCCTGAATGAGATCAATATAGCATACAGAGCTATTAGGGTAGCGCTGGATGAGTTGCTTTTGTTTGACCATATCTCACTGGATTTGCACACCTTTTTAACGGTGCGTGACTTTATTATCCCTAGGATTTTTGGTATTCCTAAACTCCATTCAAATCTTTGTGATCCACCCTTGTGGCCAATTGTTGCATCTGCAGGGTCCATTACTGAACCGTTGGCGAAATTTGTGGATGTGAAACTAAAGAACATTTTCCAGCCTTTTGAGCACATTGTTCATGATTCTTGATACCTACATGACAAACTTAGAAAAGTGGATGGTGACTTTTGCTACTTGATCACATGTGACATTAAGAACTTGTTCTCTGTTATTCCCCATGAACTGGGTCTTCGGTGGTTTGATGACATTGTTAAAATATATGGAGGTGTTTCTGAAAATGGGTCTATATTAGAACATCGAAGTTTCAAAACTTCAAATGTTCTAATATCGACCCCTATTCAGCGAATGCTGAAAATAGTGAAGCTACAGAAAACCGAATTTTTTCCTAGGGAAAGAATTCGGTTGTCCATTTCTGTCACTTCACTATTTTCAGTGCTGTGGTGGAAAATTATGGGTCGGGTTCAGGTAAGTGTGCGATTGGGAATGGGTTAGGTGAGTTAGGGTTAGGGCGCGGGTCAGGTAAGTGTACAATTGTGTAGACGTGAGGGTTAGGGCGTGGGTGAGGTGAGTGTGTGATAGTGACGGACCTTAGGGTTAGGGTTTGGATTAAGGTAAGTGGATAGTTAGCGGTGTATGTACAGTTTAGTGTAGGGTTAGATGTAAGATTTTAGGTGTATGTGTGTGGATTGCTGTTTGTTTGGTGTGCTTGTGCTGTGTGTATGTGTTTTGGAACAGCAAATTTTTTCCCTAGGAAACAATTCACTGTTCTGCATGTTCGATGTTGTAAGCATTCGCTGAATAGGGGTCGATATTAGAACATTTGAAGTTCTGAAACTTTGATGTTCTAATATAAACCCTCTGAAAATGAAGGAGCGCTAATACACAAATTTATGGACATTATTTTATCCAACAATTTTCTGGTGTTCTGTAATGAGTTTTACAAACAATGTTCTGGTGTAGGAAGGGGAGCAATATGTGCTCCCTTTTTTGTTAATGGTGTATTACTTAGATGGGAACTAGATACACTTTTACAGCTTCCACTATACAAGCTATGTAGGGCATACTACAGATACCTTGATGATTTACTCATTTTCTGGCAAGGTAATATAGATCAGTTTAAAGAATTTTTGAGACAGATGGAATCAAGTACTGAATTTCTGCAATTCAGACATAACACTGAGTCCACAGTAATAAACTATTTAGATATAAAAATTACACGGTTAATAACTGGTAATTTTGAAACAGGGGTTTATAGAAAGCCAACCTATTGTAACACTTTTCTTTTTTACTCAAGTTGTCATCCCCACCACCAAAAAAGGGGAACAGTTAAAAGCTAGTTTATTAGAGTGTCAAGGTTGACATCTGATGACAGTACCTGCAATGAGGAATTTTCTCTCCTTAAAAAGATGTTTTTGGAACGGAATTATCCAATTACTTTATTTGATGACGTTGCCTGATAGGTGAGGAGAGAAAGACAAGGCATTTATGACCCCATTATAAAATATGGGATTAATAAAACAGAAAATGCAGGTTCTAATAATAATATTGATTTAAATACAAATACGGTGTTACACTATTCCCTGGATGCAAAACACAGTGAGAATGTCATATCTAAAAACTGGTTTATTTTTAATTGTGACGAAGGCACAACAAATTTGGCAGTGTAAAACCTACACTTATCTACAAAAAGAGGAGTAACTTTAAGATAATTTTGGAGAAATCACCCACACTAGTTTAGGTTGCTTTCCCATAACTCAGAAATAAGGTAGATGTAACCAATGTAGGTTTGCTGAAAACCAATACAATGGCTGGTAGTACGACAAAATTAGGAGATAAACTAGGGGTGGTAGGTTTAACTGCACCTCTGAAAAAGTTATATATTTTGCACTCTATACTTTATGCCAGGCATTCTATATTGGCAAAACTAACAATGCTCTTAACAAGAGAATTTACCAGCACATTTACAGCATAAAACGAGGTGACAATAAAAGTGCATTAGCCAAACACTCTTTAATGTGCACTAATTTCGAAAAATTCATATTCTTGGTTGTGGAAAAAATATCTTCAGCAGTACAACTCTGATCTGACATATATAACAATAAGTCTCCTGTTTTTTTTTTTTTTTGCTTATTTTTACTAGTTATTGCTTCTAGCAATTTATATATAGCACTTTTTTTTTAACTAAAATTGTCTGCCTTACAGGGCTTGATAAATAAGGCTTTTACGGTCACCTTTTTTAGCTAGTTTCGCTGTGTGAATGGTATTAACAGGAATTTTTCTCTATTTGTTAAACAACTAATTGTTGGTTCTGATTTCTTGCCTAGGAGTGCATCATATAAATGATTTGTTTGCAGTTTAAAGCATTCTGTAGAGGCTCCTTTACCTGTTTAAAAACTTAATATTGTGTCTCACTGCTGTTTTTTTTTGCTGTGATAAACATTTCTGTAGTGTTTACTGTCTAAAAGAATGTAGGCTAGTAGCTGTAGTATAGTTCCAATTGGGATTTGCTGTCTCTGGGCCTGTTTGTTTTTGCAGTGGTTGTTCTGAGCACATGTCCCAGGCCATCTTGAATTAGCAGAAGCCTTTCTTTACCTTACTGTATTTTATTGCTATTAACTAATCTGAATGGATGAACTAAAATTGTCTGCCTTACAGGACATGATAAATAAGGTTTTTACTGTCACACTGTTTGTAAAGCTTTTTAGCTAGTTTCACTGTGTAAAAGGTATTAACTGGACATTTTCTCAATTTGTTAAGCACCAGTTTGTTTGTTCTGATTTACTGCTAAGGAATGTATCATATAATTGATTTGTTTGCAGTTAAAAGCATTCTGTTGAGTCTTCTTGCTCCATTACCTGTTTAAAAACTTTCATTTTGTGGCTCACTGCTGTTTTTCTGCTGTGATAAACATTTATATAGTGTTTGCTGTCTAAAAGAGTGTAGGCTAGTAGCTGCAGTATAGTCCCAGTTCAGATTTGCTGTATCTGGGCTGTTTGTTTTTGCAGTGGCTGTTCTGAGCATATCCCAGTTCCATCTTGAATTAGCAGAAGCCTTTCTTTACTTTCATGACTGGATTGTGCTGATTGACTGATGTCTGGTGGAGGTTGACTGGTCTAGAGCTTGGAGTATGAACTCATTGGTTCTTTTGAGCTTTTTTTTTAGAAGTTGTTTAAGGTTGTATACTCTGGTATTTAAGCCCTAGCTTTGAGAGGATTTCTCTTTATACACACTGAGCTGAGTGGAGGAGGGGCATTGACTACAACTCTTATCTGATATATAACAATAAGCACCCTTTTTTTTCTTATTTTTACAAGGTATTGCTTATAGTAATTTATATATATATATATATATATATATATATATATATATATATATATATATATATTATATATATATATATATATATATATATATATATACATATATCATTTTTTATTGCCTGTTGCATACTCTTAACTGTATTTTATTGCTATTAGCTAATCTGCATGGTTGAACTAAAATTGTCTGCCGTACAGGGCCTGATAAATAAGGTTTTTACTGTCACACTGCTTGTACAATGTTTTAACTAGTTTCACTCTGTGAAATGTATTAACTGGAAATTTTCTATTTCTCAAGTACCTGTTTCTTTGTTCTGATCCTGCCAAAGAGTGTATCATATAACTGATTTGTTTGCAGTTAAATGCATTCTGTAGAGTCTCCTTGCTCCTTGCACCTTTACCTGTTTAAAACTTTCATTTTGTGGCTCACTGCTGTTTTTCTGCTGTGATAAACATTACTGTAGTGTTTACTGTCTAAAAGAATGTAGACTAGTCGCTGCAGTATAGTCCCAGTTCAGATTTGCTGTGTCCCCTATGTCTCTGTTTATGAGTTCCATAATGATTCTTTCCATGGCTTTGCAGACCAGGCTAGTTAAGCTTATGGGGCGGTAGTTTCCAGGGTCTGTAGAGGCACCCCCCTTGTGGAGTGGGACCACTGTTGCTGTACGCCAGTGTACAGGTACATATCCCGAAGTAAGGCTAAGGTTAAATAGCATTTTTATGTGTGGGTTTAGCTCCTCTTGGAGTTCACGTAACACGCACCCTGGGATACCGTCAGGTCCCATTGATGCTGTGTTTTTTGCTTTGTTTAGGGTGGTTCTCACTTGGACATCTGAGATGACAGGGAGATTACATTCAGCTGGGATAAGTATTTCTTCTTTTGGGGGTGAGAAATTTGCACTGAACCTGTCAGCCAGAATGTTAGCAATATCTGTGGGTTCAGTGTATTTTTTGTTGTTGTGAACCAACTCTGAGCATATCTGAGGGTTTCCGCCCAGGTTTCTAACACAGCTGAAGAAGGCTTTGTGGTTATCTTTAGTGTCCTTAACGATTTTTCTCTCAAAATTTGCCTTGGATGTTTTTATGAGAGAACGTAGTTTTCTGCTAATGTTGATCAGAGACGTCTTCCCTTCATGGGATTTCGCTCCGATGTACAGTAGCTTCCTTCTTTTGTTATACAATTTGTTTATGGCTGAGGTCCACCAGACAGGACGCTTACATTTGGTGGAGCGGGACTTGGATTTGTTTGGGATTGCATGATCCATGCATTCTTGGATATGTCCATAGAAAGCATTTGTGAAGGATTCGGCATTGTGGGATGTGGTATCCACTGGCACAGTGGGCTTAAAGGATACCATCTCCTTCTTAAGAAGAGTGAAGTCTGCTTTTGAGAATAAGTGAGGCAGGACTGTGTTGATTAGCTGCAGGCTGGTAGAGGTTGGCTGGTCTAGAGCTAGGAGTAAGCACTCATTGGTTCTTTTAAGCTTTTTTTTAAAAGTTCTTTAAGATTGTATCTTCTGGTATTTAAGCCCTAACTCTGACAGGATTTCTGTCTATACACACTGAGCTGAGTGGAGGAGGGGCATTGACTACAACTCAGATCTAAGATATATAACAATAAGTATACTGTTTTTTTTTTTTTGTTTGTTTTTTGCTTATTTTTACAAGTTATTGCTCCTAGCAATATATATATATATATATATATATATATATATATATATATATATATATATATATATATATATATATATAATCACTTTTTATAGTCTGTTGCATACTTTTAACTGTATTTTATTGCTATTAATTAATCTGCGTGGTTGAACTAAAATTGTCTGCCTTACAGGGTCTTATAAATAAGGTTTTTACTGTCACACTGTTTGTACAATGTTTTAACTAGTTTCACTCTGTGAAATGTGTTAACTGGAAATTTTCTATTTCTTAAGTACCCGTTCTTTGTTCTGATTTCCTGCCAAGGACTGTATCATATAACTGATTTGTTTGCAGTTAAATGCATTCTGTAGAGTCTCTTTGCTCCTTTACCTGTTTAAAACTTTCATTTTGTGGCTCATTGCTGTTTTTCTGCTGTGATAAACATTTCTGTAGTGTTTACTGTCTAAAATAATGTAGGCTAGTTGCTGCAGAATAGTCCGAGTTCAGATTTGCTGTCTCTGGGCCTGTTTGTTTTTGCAGTGGTTGTTCTGAGCACATTTAAAGTGAACCACATCACTCATCAAGTAAAAAAGAGCTTGTTAAATACATATAAAATATATGTGTAAAACGGAAGTATTATTTAATATTTATCTTTCTGTTTTTTAAAAAACATTTAATGTTGACTGTGTCGTTCAAACCAGGATGCATATAAGAGACAAGTCTAAGTTGCCACTCTGCCTCTTTTTGTTCAACTTCACACTTAAAATCACCATCCCTGATGTATTTGTTAACTAACTCCAACACAGAAAATGTAACCTTCTTCCGATTTGTACACACTACAGAATGCCTATATAATGCATTATTTGTGTTTCTTGTCCTAACAGCATATACATGCTCCAAAATATGTTTGTGCAAACATCTAGTGGACACTCCCACATAAAACGCTGGATATCCACTGCACATAGCAATGTAAACATTACCTTCGGAGTTACAGTCTATTCTAGCTGGAACTGCAATGCTATAATCTAGATGCTGCAAGAAAATATGTGGACCCACTTGTATGTACCTACATGCCTTACAACCTGTGCACTTAAACATTCCCTTTCTACCAATGTCCAAGTGACAAAGACCATGGGCCTTGATTTCCAGCATGTCTTTAATAGTCTGACTTTTTTTTATATACAAAAGCTGGTACATTGCCCACTACTTTAACCATATCACCATTGCCCAAGATGACCTTCCAATTTTGTTGAATGATATTACAAATCTGGTAGTTGTCAGCACTCATATCCAAGCAAAACCTAGGTTTGCTTGTATCACTGGTGTTAGCAACCAACCTTTTTGAAAAACCTTTTTTCAAAACTGGGGGAATATCCATATCCCTTCTGGACACTATTTCACTAGCTGCACTATCCAACATCTCACCAGGATATCTCCTTTCCAAAAATAATTTCTTTATAAATTCTATTTCTTCCAAAAAAGAAAAATCTTCTACGGTCATCCGGGAAGCCCGTATAAATTGACTGCGGGGAATATTCCTTTCGATAAATGTATGATGGTTGCTTTTAAAATGTACATAACTGTTACAAAATGTATTTTTTTCTGTGGATAGTACTGACCACATTGTTAGTAAATACGTCCCACTTAAGCACGACATCCAAAAAGGGAACTGCCAAACCTGAGCCCCCAAGTGTAAATTTCAAAAAATGGGTACTAGTACTAAATGCCTCAATGAAACTTTCCATGTTGAAACTCTCCTTCCTAACAATGAAGAGGAGGTCACCCACAACTCTTTTATAAAAGACGACTTTGTCATAACACTCAACATGTGGGAGAATTTCCAAATCCCACCATCCAAGTACCAGGTTGGCATACGTAGGCCTCACTGTTGCACCCATAGACACACCTGAATGTTTTCTATAAAAACTGTCATTAAACAAAAATAACTGTGTTCAAATAGTATATCTAATAGGGATGTATATGTGATCACACTCTGATTACTCAAGTGTGTATATTTTACCAAAAAAACACCTGATGTAATCCACACCAACATCCTGCGTTATACAAGTAAACAATGAGATTGCATCCACTGTTAACATAACATAGTGCTCCAATGAATCCTCCAGACCAGAAATTAATATTCTTAACTGGTCCAAAAAGTCCCAGGAGTCAGCTATGTATGAAGGTAACCGTTTCACATATGGTTTCAAAATATGATCCAAATACAGCGATATGCAGTCAGTGCAACTCCCAGAAGCCAAAATGATAGGCCTAAAGGGGGGTTCTTTGTGCTCTTGTGGAGCTTAGGTATTCCGAAACGCACCCCAATTCTGGGTTTTTTGACATACAAAAAGTCGAGTACTTCCCTTGATATTTGGCCATCTGTTAGCAAACCACATAAGATGGTATAAATGTAACCATAACACCTCAAGATCTCAAACTTGGACACCATTTTATATTCTACCTGGTTTGTCAACATCAGTTCTATAGCATTATTATAATCTCGCACATTCATGACCACAATACCACTCCCCTTATCAGTTTTCATAAACCTTAAATCATTTCTACTTGTCAGCTCATTCAGAGCCCGTCTCTCATTGTTACTTAAATTGTAATAGGAATAATGATTTTTTCCACCAATATGCCTCCTTATATCCCTTTCACAGAGGCTCTCAAACATTTTTAGGGTATGTACTAATGTGGGATTAAACGTGGAAGGTTTGGACAAAGTTGTACTTAAAGTAACATCATCTAAAATATACTGTAAGTTGAGCTTCCTTGAGAAAAACCTCAATTCTAACAGTGTTTTAGACAAATTTGCCCTTCTACTAGGCTGAAAATTCAAACCTAGTTTCAAAACATTAGCATGCTCACAAGTTAGATCAAAATTAGAAAGATTAAATACTGAAATATGCACAGAATCAAAGTTCATAGTCCTTGCTACCTCCGCGGCCAGCTCCTGCCTCGGCTGCGACTTTGGTAGCCTCTGCTCCTGTTCCCCTTGTTCCTCGACTGTAAAAAACACTTATTTGGAAAAACAGTTGCTTTGTTTCCATTCCATTCATTATTTTGGCCAGTATTCACTTCGACTTGCTTGCTACCACCATTAGGTGCATGTACCACAATGTCCGCCTTCCACTTAGCAGTCACTGAATTGGCATCACCACACTGTGCAGAACCAGGAACTACATGACTTGAATATCATTGGAAGCCCTGTTGTCTCCATTGGAAAAGACATTGCCATTTAAAGCTTGCCCTTGTGTTAAAGTAAAATTGTTTTTAGGTTTAGCCCTGTTGGAATAAAGTCCACAAACTCATTTCCAAGATCATAAATAGCCATATCTCTTAGAACCTTCTTGGACTTGTGCTGTATTACTTGTTTTTCCATTTTATCTACTCTGTCCAACAGTTTCTGGTATTCAGCTGTCAACTCAGAACAGCCTTCTATTAACTGCTGGATATCATTGTCTAAATGAACCAAGTCCTCTCTAAGAGTTTCAAGTGAACTAGTGTTATTTTTAATGAGCAGTTTCATAAACTCCAAACCTGCATTATTAAAGAAGCCAACAACTTCTTTAAAAAACGGACTGTCTGTGGTGACTCTGTTAGGGACTTTAAAGAAACGGAGACCCTTGGGGACAATCCCCACTTTTACACAGTGTTCAAAGTACTTGTTTTCTATGTGCAAAGCACAATACCGTTTCAAGCCCCTCTCCTTTTCCAAAGCAGCCAAACCGTTATTTCTGCTAGTAACTTGGTTTGTCTGAAATAAATCTTCACAAAAAGGATCCATACTCAAGCTCAAAAGTTTATTGACCTCAACGCCAATATCTCATGCAACTGAGGCAGACTTACTGTTAGAAGGAAAGAAAACTCCGTTGTTAGTCCTTCCACCAGCCTAGTTATCTGCCCCTGTACCAAATGCTCTTCCATCAGGGCTTAATTCTTTTATCCTAGCCACCAATGCAGTCAAGGATTTCTGCATCTCACCCACTATAGTCACCAAAGCATCCAGCATATTTTCCTGGTGAGTAGGGGTAGAATGCAGGGTGATATCAAGGTCGTCCTCTCCTGGTGCACTCACCAAAAGCAACTGCAGGAAAGTAAACAAGAAAAGTAGCAGCCGAATGGAAAAAGGTGTAATCCAAAGCAAACAAATAAGTAAAACACCAATGGAACCAGCAGAAGACCAAGTCTTTTAGTGTAAAAACTCTTTTAATTACTATTCGTCAGAACGACTTCATCAGAAAAACAAAGAGCAACCACAAACTCACTATTTAAATACTAAAATCATTAAGCTGAAACCAATCAAGCCTGTTTAACAATTTACAATTAAAGTGAACCACACCACTCATCAAGTAAAAAAGAGCTTGTTAAATACATATAAAAATATATGTGTAAAGCACAAGTATTATTTAACATTTATCTGTTTTTTAAAAAAACATTTAATGCAGACTGCGTCGTTCAAACTGGGATGCATATAAGAGGCATGATGAGTGGTGTGGTTCACTTTAATTGTTAAACAGGCTTGATTGGTTTCAGCTTAATGATTTTACTATTTAAATAGTGAGTTCATGGTTGCGCTTTGTTTTTCTGATGAAGTCCCATGCTGTGGAATAGACTTCCCATACATATCAAGCAGAGCATCTCACTGGCCCTCTTCAAGAGAAATCTTGATGAGTGGATGGGTAATAGAAAATTCACCCCAGGGATCATTCCAGTGGCTTTACTCGATAGAGGCACTGAGAACTAAGGTCGGGTGGCACAATGCCATGGTAATCCTTTGGGCTAGGCTTGTAAAGGCTCCAGGGCCATTAGCCTAGTACACACCTATGAACTTGGATTAAAACAACAACAAAGCTACATATGTGGGACACACATTTCACAACGATTCAAAAGAAGCAGTGAGGTTTTATTTTCTGTTAATAAATATATAAGTTTATACTATTACACCTTTAATTATTGTGTGTATTTTAAGTGGTGTTTTATGAATGGACAAGAAAGAGGGTATGTGCTTTTTGGCTCTTCTATTTAAAAGTGTTCAGCGTATCTGTTTAATATGGTTCTGATGATGTTTTTCAAAGCACAAGACAACATGTCATAAAAGCACTTAACATTCTATTTTTTTATTGTTTTACTGCTCAGTTTCATGTTTTTGTTTTAATAAAAGATTTTACGGAATCCAGTCTTGGTCCTTTGGAGCACCTAGTTGTGGTTTGATTTTCTTTTTCTTTTTTGGAATGTGTCCATGGTAGGTGTCAGACTCAGTGGGGGGTGTTGGGGTAGGGGCGGGGTCTCTTGTCATCACTCTTGTTTATGACTTATATGTATATAAAGATGCACATAAGCTTTGAAGGGTATCTGGTTTGAAGACATATGTGGTATTTACGCTGTTTTCAAATGACATTAGCTTTTGGTCACATCTAACTGTAAATTTTAGCATGTACTCAAAAGATTCAGAATCAGATTTGTATTGGCTTGGATCTTGTATGTTACCAAAAAATTTAGTAATATGATTGTGGGTGCATTTTGCTATTCTTCTTGCACATGTGTTGTGGTGTGTTGGCTGCCAGGACTATTGGCTGAGTTGTCTACTTTCTGAAAGTTACATTAAGTATCATGCTACAAAGATCCTGCAAACACTGCCAGCTACAAACTGCAGTCCCCGATGAGCAAGGCTAGGCAGTGACATTGGCATTTAATTAGGCCAAACACTCGCTCCACTATGTTCCTGCTCTGTGTATCAGTGTTGTTATAGTGGTGTTTTTCCATACTTTGTGAGTATTACACTGACATCAACATGCATGTTTACAGGAGGCATTTTGCATATCTTGTAACAGCAGGGCATACAGAGACAGTGTCAGACATGAATGTAGACTGTCTGTGGCTGTGGACATGTGTGTCTGCACTTAAGTATGAGGTGGCTCTGTAGAATATCCCTCTGCAGCAGTGAGAATGATGTACATTGCCAGGGTGCTCTGCAGATGTAGTAGCATAGCTAGGGTGGGGAGAAGAGGGCAGCCTCCCTGGGAGCAAAGTATGCAGCAGATGCTGATTGGTCTTCTGTGCAGTGCAAAAGGTTGGTATGGCACTCCATGTGTGGCATAAACTGGTTTGCTACATTTTAAAAAGAGAATACAAAAAAAAGTCTTATTTGTTTTTAAAATGTAGCA
Source organism: Protopterus annectens (assembly GCF_019279795.1). Lineage (NCBI taxonomy): Eukaryota > Metazoa > Chordata > Ceratodontiformes > Protopteridae > Protopterus > Protopterus annectens. Next base: position 1,337,558,761 of record NC_056739.1, read on the forward strand.
GTTGCTTGTTTAAAAGGAATAAAACGTATTTTCTTCTTCCTGAACTTAGAGTTGCGGGGGTACCAGATCAGGGTGGGGTGGCAGTAGGCACCAGAATACTAGCTACACCTCTGCACAGATGCACCATTTATATATCATAAGGTCTACCAGATCATGGGGTACCTTCCTGTTTATGTGACATGGGCTGTGGACACTGGGTAGCACCCTTACTGCTCCTTATGTGCAGTCTAGGAACACCAGTATAATGGCTTGGTTTACATGAATGTGGCCCTGGTGCTGCTGGCCCATCACACAACATGAGGCTACACTCTGTCTAGATTGCTACTGATCACACCATCTACTGCCATTCTGAGCTCCTATGTGGTCAGCTGTGATGCTTAAACATAGTAACTACTGCTGCACTAAAGATGTTGATGCTCCCAGTATTATCATCAGATATAATCTAGAAGCTTTATTGTGCTTTTTGCTTTCATACTCAGATGCAACTGACTGTGTGCCTTCATGCCTGATGCATGTCCAAGAATCACAACCCACTCTAATGTAATGAAGAACAACAAGGTTTAGGTCTTAGACATTGCTCTGTTGCATCACCTGCTACAAACTGTCAAACTTCCTTTTTACACAGCAGAGGAAGTGAACAAATTCCTACCCTTTCATCCCCAACCCCTTAAGAGAGTTATAGATAAATGGCTATGTATAGCTGCTAGATGTATTTTAGTAGCCTCTTGGACTCCGTATCTAAGAAAGACTGGATAGTAGTCCAGTCTTTCTTAGGCACAGAGAAGCTCCTGAAATGCCTTAAGGTAATGTTTTTTTCTATCAGGTCAGTGATTCCTTTATTTTTATTAAATGATTTTCAGTATTCCTACTCATATTTTCCTTTCCATCAGTCACATATAACCTGGATAGTACTGACAGCTAGGAGTGAGGTATAACCTTGAATTAAAAGTCATTTTGTCTGCTGTCCTTAATGGTAGCCTTGAATTAATACAGTGTTTCTATAACTCCAAAATCTCACTATATTGTTTTAGGAATCATCCTGATAAATTTGGCATTATATGGGGCCAAATATCATATTTTGGGTGATAAGCCATCTATTTTACATGTTAATAAGCAATCTTTCACTTAATGGTAAGACTGATGTGTTTACCTTGTGACTATATGTTACATCTTTAATTGTACATCCTACTATTAGACATGTAAATAAGTCAGTTACACCAGTGTATAGATGTAGATTCATTCCAGTTACTTATTTATGGGTATCTTTAACCCACAACCAATTTATTTCTATTTTTCTATGGCTGGCAGTATATGTTCTGTATTTTTATGTGCTGTATGATATTTTAATGGAAAATATTTTTAAAATGCCCTGTCAAAACCACAAAGAAAGATCTCCAATAACACATTTTGTTGAGACAATGGCAATTCTATTTCAGTACTGGGCAAAAAAAAGTCTTGGTGACCTTTAATAAAGTCCCTGGAGAAGTAAAGCATTGAAAACTCAGTTTGCAATACCAGGTTAGTTAATGAAGGCTTCTGCCCCATTATGTTGAAAATTGTGACACAGCAGTAAACAATCATTGGTAATTACCACTATCAAAGTGTCAAGAAAGTTAAAACAAGAGAATAGGGGGAACAAAGTAATACAAATTACTCTACGTCAGCATGTGGGATGCTTTGGACTTGGAAATATGAGTTGGGTCCAGTTAATGAAACCAATAAATGGACTGTCGAGCATCCACTGTGAAAGCTCAGATGATTGTAAAGCTGTTACTGCTTCACAAAAGAAAATGGGATACCAAAAGGGTATTCAGGTCTTGTAAGGAGTGCAGCATGTTGTGGCCAAAAAGTTCAGGGAATGACATCAACACCAGCTCACTGATCTTTGCTTGGGATCTGCAATATTCTTTCCCTATTCCCATATATAGAAAGAGTCTAAGCCACAAAATATATGAAGTGTAAGAAACAGTACTGAACAGATAAAAGCAGGCCTCTCTTCACTGCACATAATGGAAACTTCAGTAGCAGGAACCACCACCATCAACTCAGTCATGGATTTCCTCCAGCAACTCTTGCTTTGTCCTTCCTCCCCAAAATATGTCAGTTTATTGCCTGCTCTTAACTATTCATTTATATGGCATGGGACCTCACTTTCCTTGTCTCAGTGGTATGCAAAATGTGTCCATGAAGGTCTAATTCACTTACCCAGTTAACATATAAATGCAATTGACTATAAAAGTAAAATCAGATGTCAATGGTCTGAAGCTTATTTTGCTAGCTGTGATGCAGGGACTTCTGTTATATATGTATTATGCAAGCAGACATATGCATATGCACATATATATGCAAGTACCCACTTAGAGATGGTTTCTATTTTGTTTTTATATTCCAACCTGATAGTCTGTGTATGTGACTAACTTCTCTTGGAAACAAAACATCAAGCACAACAAGCAGGTCTTGACCTAGGAAAGGAAGTACGTATCTTATTTTCAGTATAAGTTCACAGCTTTATCACAGAATCAGAATAAATTTAATCTTAGCATTATTAATATTGTTATGAAGAAGAAGAATGCCATTCAGTGATACATTGTCTGATGGCTATTAGGTAACAATAGAATTCCGGAAAGATTAAATAGTTTACAAATGTTTATGTATATCACCTTTAATGATGTTTTGGATGCTAGCTGTGGCGATGTGTTTACAGATGGGAGTTTTACTGAAATTCATGCTTTGGCCTCCACTGTCTCTATAGCACCTTCATTGCTGTTCTGGCTCAGTAGTGCTAAAGAACACTTCATTTTTTAGTAAAGGTTACATTATTTAACACTTCTTCAACCTTTATAATCTGTGCTATCCTTTGCAAAGAGCATATTTTCTAGCCATTAGTAAATACAAATAGCCCTAATGTTTATAATATTTGTTTAAGCCCAATAACAAGGCTTACAATTTAAAACTATGTTTACCATAGAAAGGCATCTTAATTAACTTGCAATACACAACTGAGCAGACATTCCATGGAAAGGAAATTAAATTCAAATTACAAACAATTTATCATCTCTTTAACTACTTTCCATGGAGTAGTCTCATGCCCTTCACAAATTTATGGTTCTCCTGTCTTCAAGTGAGATGGGACTCAATCAGTTTGTTTCTCAAAAGGAGTAAAGAAAAGGTAATAGCTTTTTCAATTTAAGGGTAGTGAACTAACTCCTTTTGTCCTAGAATGTGTACATTTTAGCTGACTGTTAACAGCCTGTTATCAACAATATTGCTCTTGCCCCTGCATTTCCTTCCTCTCCTCCAGTTCCCATCCATCAGCTGGGAAAGAGCAAGTGGTTTCCCCTTCCCATATTTCCCATTTCCCTATTGTAGGGCTTCCATAGCAGTTTGTTTTCCCTAGCTTCTCTAAGAGGCAAAGAGCAGCAAACCCAACTAAATCTGTCCCTTCACTGAAGCACTTTATATTTTTCTGCTCACCTAAAAAGCACTCTAATACTCAACAGACTTTTCTTTGGTATGAGATTCCATTAGTAGGTAATCCCTCTATCCCATGCTTGCTACACTCAGCTCCTCACCCTATGCTTATTCCCACTATCCTATATCATTACATGTATAAGCAACAAATCACTCACAACCATACCTCGCAACCTGGGAACATCAAAAATCTGTACAAAGGCCAATGAAAAATAGGTACAAATCTGTACGCTGATTAACATAAAATTTGTATACATACTTATGTAACCCCACCCAATCTGATGGAATTGTGGGATACCAACTTTCAAATGAAAACTGGACAGACAACCAAAATATGGCTCCAGACCCAAAGTCCCCCCTACAGCCATTCCAATGTTTCATCACTTGGCTATTTTACCCCATTTACGATAAACACTGTAATGTGCATACTGCTTTACTTCTACAATGATTATTTGGATTTTATTTTACATTTTATAGCACAAACACTATTAGAAATCTGCTAAACAAAGCAATACAGTCTCACAATGAAAACAGACTTAGCATTAAACACACTCTGCCCTTGAAACTCACATTCATAGAAACAGCATTGATACTCACATTCAAAGAAAATGCATCTGGCCGTTGCGGATAAAGATTACATTTGCTTTGTTTTCATATCATAGGCCCCTTGCACACAAAACATACATGTGTTCTTTGATACACCCTCCTGACTATATTAAATTATATTCCTTGTATAATACAGCACACATGTTAGAGAGCATTTTAAATTTATTGCCTTGAACATTTTTCCAGTAAGCAATGAACCAATAATGACAAAACGGCCCAATTCAGAACCTTTCCATCATAAAACTCTATTCAGACTTCTACAGTCCACCAGTATTAGTAAATATGCACAATCTCTGCAGAAGTAAATATCATCTAAATAATTCCACATTAAAGATCTTTAACTAATGAAGAAGTTGCTGCTAGCAAACTATATATCATTGTTTCATCTACAAGTAAAGTGCCTGTTGCCCTTGAAGAATAAATTGCCTATGTTACATTAAAAAAATTGATAAGCTAGTAATATTTCAATAGGGAATGGATGGCAAACTAATAACAGGTTCATAGTTACTAGGTATCTCCACCAAAGGAGGACATTCTCAGGAATGCAGCATCCAACCCCTTTAAAAGTATAACACAGTACAGTATCAGCAATCCACCTACATACTGTGGGAGTAGAACTCACAGCCTTCTGCAGCAAAAGGCAAATATACTACTAGCAATGCAAGTAGACTGCATGAGCAGCACTAAACTTCTCTTTCCCTGAAGAAATGCGCAGCACAAGAAATCAGGAAAAACTAAAAGACAAAATTCATTGGGGGGCAAAGCCCCCAAAACCGGGAAGACATTTTAAACATTGCTTGTATAATCTAAGAAAGTTGCAAGAATAAAATGTTGTGTTACCATGTGTTTCCTGAAAGATAAGAAGACTGTAATTTAAATGGCTATGATTATTTAGTGAATTCAGTTCTCACTGATTTGCCAGAAAACCATAAATTTTATTTAACATTTGTTTACTGGGAAAGTCCAACATGGAACAAAGCCAGTTTTCAGCAGTGGCCTGGGGAGAAACACTCCAGATGCATGTCTTTGTATCATGAGAGAAATCCGGAGCACCAAGAGAAAACACACACAAACACAGGGAGGACATGCTGACTCTGCACAGAAGGCACTGCAGCCGACAATCGAATCAGAAAACCTCTTGCTGTAAGGCAACAACACTACCACTGCACCATCCAAATTTTAAGAGGGACAGACCAAAAGTATGAGCCAAACATTCCAGACATTCTGTGAAAAACACACATGCACACACCTTGGCTGGCAGTAATGGTAAATCATACCAATAGTTGTTGTATTAGACACACTAAATGCAAAGAATGAAGCAGTAATGGTAAATCACACACACACACACACACACACACACACAGACACACACACGCACTCTAAATGCAAAGAATGAAGCAGCAATGGTATTAAACAGTACAGTTCCAAACTCTAAATGCAAGGAAACAAAGTGCCATTATAAACCCATCTGCTTTTCCCTGTGCATACACAAATTGTTTCTGCACAAATAAACTGTACAATAAATAGGTGATTAGGAATTCTAATTTGTCACAATTACCACTGCAAGAAAAAGAATCTTCTTAAGAAATTTCAGAACAGTCTATTCTCCCAGTTAATAAGCTATCATTCAGTCAATATGAACCAAACAATCTAGTCCAAAGCAGCGGGCATAAACATGGAAACGTCCTCAAAATAAATAAGGTAAATAAAATCAATGCCCCAGAAATCTACCTGTAATGTAATCAATCCTACATCTGTAGCATTACCTGACATAGTCTTTCCAAACATTTTCAGTTTTCTACAATCTGTATTTCTACTTGTCATCTTAGCCTCATGTACACTGTTACTGTTTAACATCACCAGTTAAATCCCAACATGTCCAAGATGTACCTGCATTTATTATGTCTAACATCTCACTTGTATAAGTTGGCATGCCATTCTTCTTGTAGAAGAAATATTCTCATACTTATAATGCATAATCATATGTCAACCCCCAAACAAGTAATTTTGTACATTTTACTTCATCCTTTGTTGTAAGCATTTGTATGACCTACACTACATAACTAGCAGATACTAACTCTGCATTTAAATTTCAGTTTGTCAGTTCCAACTATAAAACTCTTCTTAGAAAATTCCATGCTACAAAACAGGCAATCAAAATCCCACAACCGCTGCTACTACCCTGTGCAGGAAAAATAGTCATCTCTCAATAACAAAATTTCAAAGTGCAACTTGTTCACCTCACTACAAGCTAACAGCAGAGTTATACATCCTGGCTTGGTGAGCTCTCGTTATGCAACAGGTCGTCATCTACATTGCTGGATGTCAACATACAAGAAGAGCCCTGTCATTATTCTTTTTTGTCAGAAAGAAGGTACTTAAAAGAGCCAGCAAAAGTGGGCAAATTAAAACCTTACAAGAGACTGAAAGTCAAAGGTAAATACATATGCACATATGTACCCAAAATTCTATACAGCTTGAAACACCTTTCCCAGGAAACAGAACTTTAGACAAGCACACCTCTCTCACGCTGTCTTGACTGCCGACTGTTAAGTTAGAATATGAAAAGTTAGGATTCTGGCGCATATGAAAGTTAAATAAAACAAGCTAATGCAGTTTCAACTATATATCATCCATCAAATGCTCAACCAGTATGATCTGCGAGTAATTCAAGTGTTTTGCTGAAAAGTAAAAAAGTAAGTTTAGCTGCCGTTTCTTTTGAATATGAAAAGTAATGTTTCTGGCACACACAAAATCAATATGGGCAGCAGGCAATGCTCAACTATATATCATCAATCAAATCCTCAACTACTGCGACCGGTAAGTCATTCAAATGCTTGCTGAAAAGTAAAGAAAGCAAGTTGCCGTTTCTTTTGAATATGAAAAGTAAAGTTTCTGGCACATATGAAAGTTAAAGAAAACAAGCTGATGCAGTTTCTCTCACACCTCTCTCAACTCAAGCTGCCTTGACTATTGCCGTTAAGGAAAACAAGCTGAAGTTTCACTCACACGGTGCACATATGAAAAGTAAAAAAAAAGAAACTTTCTCTAACTTGAGCACACATTTTTTCACTTCTCTCAACCTGGCTAAGGTTTATTTTCTGCACATACAAAAGTTAAGGAAAGCAAGCTGATCCTGTTTCTCTCGCACATCACTCAAGCTGCCTTTACTGCTGGCCGTTAAGTTACAATTTATTTATTTATTTTATTGAAAGTTAATGAAGGAAAACAAGCTGATGCAGTTTTTCTCACACCTCTCTCTAGCTGCCTTGACCACTGCTCACTGCCGTTAAGTAAAACAAACAAGGTACAGTTTCACTTGCACATATGAACTGAAAAGTAAAAAAAAAAAAGTTTCTCTGACTTGAGCACACATTTTTTTCTGTTTACCTGGAGGGTAAAAAGATGTGCTGTACTGCTATTGTATACACTGCCTGACCTGAATGCGAACTGGTTGGCAAGTAAATTAAGTAATGGCATTGGCGTGCTCGGCATTCTGATAGGCTGACTGCCTTGTGAAGCTGACATCATCACGCATGCCTTGCATGCGATGACATCAGGAGTAAAAAAAAATAAAAAAAAATCCTGGAAAGTTGGAAATTAAAGGGGCCACTTGGAAATTTGTGGCACCCCAATATTTTGTCCCCCAAAACGGTATTTACCGAGGAATTCGGTACAGCTGAGCGGTATGCTCACAACTAATTGCAACTTGCTAATATGCTCAGTCCTACTACACTGTGCTTCATTTCACCCCCCACTCTACCTCCACTCCCACCCTCCTCCCATATCATTACATTTATAGTTACAAAATCACTCCCCCATCAGATGCATCCAGTCACATTAACCCACTCATGCAGCTATCCATACACTACCTCTCACTACTGACATATTTACATTTTTATGGTACTTCCATTCATCCCTCCATAATGTCATATACACATTATAAAGGACATTTCATTCCAAACATATTGCTAACATGCTTTTCAGCACTAACAAATAAACTGCTGTTGAAAGCTCATACATCTTCTGAAAATGCACCTCAGATCCCCAATACCCCCTTTCATTTTTCTACTTCTTGCAACTGCGACTATCTGAACTCTCATTCCAAAATAAGTAATGGGAGACTGGTATCATTCTAAGATCCTATTTTGACAAGGCTGGTGGCATAAAATAATAAACCTAAATGTTGTGTATAAAATAATATAAAACAACTCCATGGCTACTTCAACCATTAAACCCCTGACTTCTGAGAAAAAAACAAACCTTTCTACAGAGTCATATAAAATAGTGAATTCCTCCCCAATGGATATAATATATTCTGTAGTGACAGACAAAATAAAAGATCAGAAGATAGGATATTATATTAACTAGATCAAATTTTAGTTATATACTATAAAAAAATAATGCCCTCACAACAAAAAGACAAAGAAAGTGCTAATAATAACAGCTCATGTAGGAACACATACATTTTTTCAAATTATTAGACAATGAAGTAATGCCAAGTAAACCACATCGTATTCTACAGAATACACTAAACTGGGTGCTTGGTAATCCAAATTCTGAACAAATTTGCACAAGGTAACATAAATATGGACTAGTTTAAATCTACCTATCCTACTAGCCTAAAAATCTTTAATGGGCTAACCCAACTTCTTAGCCTTCCCAGAAGACAAGATAAAATTAGCAACAGAGACAATATACAAAATTAGATTCTAGGTTTTAGATCAAAACACATACCAGCAGAGCAGTCTGTCTATGTGATTACAGTCCTATATTCTTAAGATTGGAAATACAGCAAACCAAGCAAAGCTCATAAGTATCTACCTGTCTGAATTCTCAAAACTATCAGCTCAGACCATCTATACTGTCTATACAATAACATAAACTGGAGACCATTAAATACCAGACCCACTTTAGAGGAAAACAGTGATTACTTTTATTCCACCAGAAAAACTCTTCTTGATAACTCTCCCCACATTTAATGAGAAGAAGAGAGCTAGAGAGAGCCTGGTTAAAATAAACAAAAACAAAGCCAAGTTCCAGCTACATAAAAAACGGAGGAATAGGTGAAAAGTATTAAGAGGAATTACTAACATAAACAAGATGAAAACTACATCTCCTTCAGACTTCTGGAGCCTTATTAGTCACTGGCAACAACAAGGATGCCTTTCATTTCCATTACCATTCCCCAGCGCCACAGACAAGGAAACTGCAGAACTGCTTTTCAAATTATTTTGAGATTGCAGTGCCTGCAGTATCATGTTAACAGTTCAGTTTATTCTAACTGAAATTAGCATACTCACAATCTATAAGCTCTTGCAAAAGGTTAAAAAAAAAAAAAGCACATTTGGATCAGACAAGCCCTCACCTAAACTCATCAAATTATAAGCACATTGGCACAGTGGCACAGCGGATAGTGTTGTCACCTTACAGCAAGAGGTTCCCTCATTCAATTGTCAGCTGGGGTGCCTTCTGTGTACAGTCTGCATTTCCTCCCTTTGCGTGGGTTTTCTTCAGGTGCTCCGATTTCATCCCACATTCATACAGAAGGTGGACTGGACACTCTGAATTGGCCATAGATGCGAGTGAGAGTGTGTGGTGTGGATGATCTACCATGGCACGGCTAGTCACCCGGTGGTATAATTCTTGGCTGTAGATGATTGTCACTATTGAAGTGATACCCTGACCCCATATGACAAAAAAATGGGGTTGTGTTTGGGTGGATGGATAGATTGCCTAGCTATACCAGTTACCAAACACATTAACAAAAGTACAAGAGAAGGTTTAGTTCCAACCATTTGAAAAGAGGAACATTTCATCCTTTTAAACAAAGGAGACTACAGTACTTCATGCAGCCCAACAATTTCAGCTCCATAATTCTCCAAGATCTTAGACCAAGTATTACAGCAGCAGTTAAGAACTCATAACACTAAATACAATATCCTTATTAAAACTCAAATAGTTTCAGCAAGGGATTCTGAGTATATACAGCACTACTGACATTAAGAGATCTAGCAGATTTTATTGGGGAAAACCGAACTCTGGCTAAGCAGTCATAGAACTTTTTCTTCATCTTTCAAAAGCATTCAAAACAGTCATCATAAAGCATTCATAAGTGCACTGTAAAACATAGACTTCCATACCTTAAAAATACAATGGTTTAGAAGTTATCTTATTAACAGAGAAACATAAGTCATCTTGGGTTCTTAACTTTTATCTTCATTTCCATCAGCTATAGGGGTACCACAAAGCTCCATCATTGGTCCTTTGCTATTCATTCCCTATACAACTAAAATAAACAAGCACTGCAACATATTAATAGACGTTAGCTACCACTACTTGCATAAGGCCTTATCATCTCTTACCACTGACCTAGAAACAGAATATATATTACAAACATAAGGCTTATGATGCATTATATGCCATTGTAAATATATGCATGTATATATATATATATATATATATATATATATATATATATATATCTATATATATATATATATATATATATATATATGGGTCTACTTCTTTTGACCTAACTCCCATTTGCCTGACACCCATTTGCCTGAGACCAAATGACTGAAATATCATTTGCCTGACACTTCATTTGCCCGACAAGTATTATTAGCAAGAAAATGGAATATGCCCCCTTCCCCACTGTAGTGCAACCCTGGAGTTAGAATATATAGTTAGGGGGGGTGTGGGGGGCGAAGCCCCCCACTTACTTTTCTTTTACTAAGCAATATTACATCAAAGGTTAACAATATCATATGAAATGAAGTGGGGGGCTTTGCCCCCCACACCTCCCATTGTGGGGGGCTTTGCCCCCCCAACTATATATTCTAACTCCAGGGTCGCACTACAGTGGGGAAGGGGGCATATTCCATTTTCTTGCTAATAATATTTGTTGGTCAAATGAAGTGTCGGGCAAATGAAGTGTCAGGCAAATGAAATTTCAGTCAAATGGGGTCAGGAAAATGAGTGTCAGGCAAATGAAAGTTAGGTCAAAAGAAGTAGACCCATATATATATATATATATATATATATATATATATATATATATATATATATATATATATACACATATGGATCTACTTCACTTGACCTAAAACTCATTTGACTGACACCCAATTGACCTGAATTTCATTTGACTGACAACTCATTTGACTGGCTCCCATTTCACCGACAGCTTACAATGCTGAATTCAATATACTAAATCTTAAACCATAGACAACCACACTTAGAACACCAATAACTAACCCTTTCCAGAACTTAAAAAACTACTTACTTACCCTCAACAGAAAAGGGACAATGTACAACTAAACTAGGTGGGGGGGGCTACACCCCCACCCCCCAATTATATATACTGACTCCAGGATCGCACTCCAGTGGGGAAAAGTGCATATATCTTTAACTTGCCTTACAGTACTCTACACGCTGCCACTGCTGTTGGGAACTCACAAAACATTCGCTAAATTACTTTAGATACTTCCCATAAAAATGTAAAGAGACAAACCCACATTTAGAAACATTACAACACTACTTTCTACATGACTATCAGAATTCTAACGGTCAGCACTGTAAGTTACAATAATTATTTTTATCACAAGTAAGTCACAGGTGAAGGAAAACCCACAACAAGTCTATGTCTTAAATGTTGGTAAAATGGAAGTCAGGCAAATTAAATTTAGGTCAGTTGGGTGTTGGTCAAATGGGTGTCAGTCAAATGAGTTTTAGGTCAAGTGAAGTAGACCCATATATATATATATATATATATATATATATATATATATATATATATATATATATATATATATATATATATATATGTGTGTGTGTGTGTGTATATATATGTATATATATATATATATATATATATATATGTATGGATGTAGGACATTTCACCGAATGCACACTTCACCGAAAGTTAAATTAGTGTGCACTTTTCACCGAAAGCTCAATTCACCGAAAACACAATTCACTGAAACACATTTCACTGAAAGTGGTATATGGCCTTGTCCCCACTGTAGTGTGACCCTGGAGTTGGTATATATATATTGGGGGGTGGGGGGCACCGCCCCCCACATATTTTAAATGTGTTAAACTATATACATGCATACTTGCAGTTGCAATACATTACTCATATCCAAACATGACACACCCCCCCTACTATATATATCAACTCCAGGGTCGCACTACAGTGGGGACAAGGCCATATACCACTTTTGATGAAATGTGTTTCAGTGAATTGTGTTTTCGATGAATTGTGCTTTCGGTGATTTGAGTTCAGTGAAATGTGCATTCGGTGAAATGTCCTAGATCCATACACACACACACATACACACACACACACACACACACACACACACACACACACACACACACACACACACACACACATATATATATCTATATATCAATATATCTATATATATCTTTTCATGGACACCTTCCATATCTATCTCCTCAAGTGACTCTGTGAACAGCTATCACCATCCACAGAGTTACCAAGTAAATAGTGAACAAAAGTAGATAGCCAGTCCTTTCTTCCACAGCACACACATGCGACATACATACATGCATACAGACACACACACACACACACACACACACACACACACACACACACACACACACACACACACACCTAGGGAGAACTTAGAGCCACAAATCAGCCTTCTTCATGGTTTTGGCAGGTGGGAAAAAAACAGAGAAAACCCACATGAACACATGGAGGGCTTGCAGACTCTGCACAGAAGGCACCCCAACTGATTATTGAACTGGGGAACCTCTTGTTGTGATGTAACAAAGCTAATAATTGTCAAACTGTTCTGTCCAAATATGTATATAGGACTCTGTAAGCAGACAAACAGCTTTTGTAGGCTTATCCTTCTGTAAGGGAATATTGAAATAACATTTTGAATAACTGAAACAAACTGCATGGGTATATGGCAGCTGTACTAAATATATACATCTAATATATTCTCTACATTCTCTATATTAAGAACAAACATTCATTGTACATCTGTAATCTATGATACTTAAAAGATTGAAAATAACGTGAGGTATCTGCAACATTTAGTAATGCCACTCTAAAATTAATAAAAAAAAAAAGGATAAAAAATGTGTGAATCTGCCATGTACATTTGCAACCTATTTTACATGTAAGAATAAAAACACCTTTTGAATCTGCAATGTACACCATTAGCTTCGTACTTCTGAAACAACTTGCTAGAACTTTGTAACAATTGTTGGAATTTCTCTTCCCAGCCTTCCACTGAAAATGGGCCATAATCCAGCTAAACAACCTGGTAAGCAAAACACAAATAAATAAATACATACATAAATATTTACACACATAAATAAATGTATATATATATATATATATATATATATATATATATATATATATATAAATACATAAAAAACAACAATTAAATAAACAAACACACTTGTATAAAGGAGGTTTGAGTGACCATAAGCTACCACAGAATATTTTCAATAAACCATTGCACAAGGCACCAAAATATTGCAATGATGGATATTAAATTAGCAGTTTTGCGGGGCTGGTTACATTTACATTAACACAAAGAGGATCTCCTAGGAGGTAAATTGAAATTGCTATACAGCAAGTATGCATGACTGAAAAAGAAAAACGTGAAGTGTTTTCAAAACTGCACATGTGAGAATATTGCAAAAAGTTTCCATCAAGTTAAGTGGATCAAAAATTATTATTTCTAAAGGAAGGCAGTCCTGTTTTTCATATAGCAGGTAATAGTAATAATTCCAAATCAGTTGAAAAAAATGTGGAACAGGATGAGAGTCATTTGAGAGACTGTGGAAATTGTAAAGAAAGAGAATATAATGTGTAGGGTTCACTTCTGTATAGTTCTTAGAATAAAACAAAAGCCCATTTGCATGAGAAGAAACAGAAATTATGTATATGATTTTAAGTATAATTTCTAGTTATTACCATGATTCTGTTATAACACAAACTGACATTATTATAGAAGGTAAATGTAGAAAGAAATGCAAGTTATAATGAATGAGTGCCAAACTGCATGAAAAACTCATTTCTGAAATACTTAAAACAGTTAAAATATGGTATGTCCAGTATTTATACAGGAAAAAATGAAAAATCAGTCTCCACGGTAGTGTATTATTTGCCTAAGACTGTCAGTTTTAATCAAATACATTGTACAAAATTGTAACTCACGAGAGTCAATTATATCTTCATCATTTCCAGCAAGACAATGGTCCAAAGGTGGTACAGGTATTTTTTGCTATAAAAACAATACCTTAGAAACTTTCCTACTGGGCGACCTAAATACTGACTGGTCAGCCTGTAACTCTCACAACCCCACTAACAATATTAACCTCTTCAGATTTTCACAACTCATTCAAGAACCCACTAGAGTAGATAAAAAATCCAAAAAACAATCTATTCTTGATTGGACACTGGTCAAGTGCCCCAAAGAAAACTACAATACAGGCTATCTACCAGATGGTCTTAGTGACCACCTTCCCACATTCCTCCTACGCAAACACATCAACATACCGAAGCCCATAACCTATAGACAAATCAGAGATGACCACAATCTAAACCCTCAAGATCTTAACACTATTAAAACAATGTAACTGGGAGCCACTACAAACCTTAGGATTAGACCAGGCAGTTGACTACTTCAATAGTACCTTCACCAATGTTCATAGGTTCATAGGTAGGTACTAGGCTATCTGCCTGAAGGCATTTATAAGCCTAGCCAGAATGTGTCGGCTTTCGCCGCCCCCTTAGATTACTTCCCTGTGCCTCTGTCCAGCAGAGCCACTGAAGTGATCCGTGGGGTAAACTCTCTGTTTCCCATCCACTCATCAAGGTTTCCAATGGTGTCTTGTGACTTCAAATCAAAGGGGGCTTGCAGGAGACACCTAAATGGGTGTGGCCATCTAGAAAGAGGTGGAGAAAATCACAACAACTGGAACTTTAAACATGCTGCCCTGGGTGCCAAACCGTCATTACGAGAGTCCAATCAAGACAAAATGAAGTGTAGAAGAAAAAAAATATTTCAGTGCATTGGCTACATGACAACTTACTTAATATCTAGATGAAAACAAAAAGGTTGTGAGGCATGAAAAAATAAATTACTTTTTAAATACATTACTGGAATGCCATTCAAAATCAAGTATAAAAAAACAAGCAGCACTCAACTCAAACCATTTCTCCTTGCACAGCAGCTCTAATTATAATTTATATTCAGCTTTATAAAATTACCAATTAACATGCTGAAAGTAGCAATCTCTGTGATATCCCCACTTGTAAAATTGTTTCTTATCCAAAAAAGACCTGCTGCCTGACAACAACTATCTACTTGTTTCATGGGGAAAACATGATCAAAGTAAAAAGTGAACAGCAAACAAGAAACAAGCTCAAGATAAATTGCTTAAAGGATTACTGCACAAATTATGGACCACACATGCTAGATTGGCATTCTGTTTAGTTTATGGGTAAAGCCTGCAAAGATGACTGCAATTTTCCAACAAATGCAATGAGCTTCTTAAAATACTGTAATCCTGTCCTTTATTACAAATACTGTCATATGCATTTCAATACCTAAGGCTTATACATTTTCTAGTTATGTAAGTATTCTCTGCATGGCAACAACAAAATAGCTTTCAGTGTTGGTAGTTCTTTAACAGTATGCTTATTAAAGCTTACTTGCATCTTATAGTCTCAGACAAGCTTACGTTATAGTCATTAAAGCATTGCTACTTAAACACAGAGCAACAGGCACTTTCTGAATAATAAGAAGCATAAATCAACAGTAGAAATGTATGACAGAAAACCAGAACATTCTGCAAAATCAAGGACAGATGAAAAGCCACTGTAGTACTTGTGTCTACCTTGGGTGGGGGAATACTCTGCACACTTACACTGCATAACTGCTCCTTGCCTTGCCTGGACACATCCAGAGTCACTACATGGGGGAGTGGAGTACTAGTAGTAACATATACTTTTAAGTAATGCCTGTAGCCAAGATGGAAAAGTAGATACAATGCTTTAAAAACAGGTACACGGTAATGAAAAAAATGCAGAATACACTTACATACTACCCACATCTTAAAGCACCCACACTGTTTGATCATAAAGCACATTAAGATGACAGATTCAATAAAGCAATAAAATCAGCAACATATAGCATTGGGGGTGTCATTTTATTCTGCATAAGCATACATTTAATGTGCACTATTACTCCGTTATATATGTATGTATGTATGAGTGTCTCAAACATAGAACATTCGCAACAGCAAACAGAAATAATGATGGTTTTAGACTGAATTGGAAATTATCAAAACAAAAGCATTAAAACTTATTATGCAAGGGGCAAGCCCCCCCCCCTGCACTTCACACCTCCTGCTAACTGTACATCACTCCAAAACTACACAACAGTGGGGGCAAGGGCAAATTCCCTTACCTCAGTGCACAGCCAACCCGTAAAAAAAGCTGCCAGCAAAAACTCTGTTGAAAACATTCGCTCATATGTGAATTTTCTATTATTCACAGCATGAAAACGGATCACTCATAAGCCTTCTCTGTTTTGACCTGCACCTATATGTATAACACATGCTTTGCTTTCTGTGCCTACTCGGTGATGAGTCACTGTACACTTTCCATATGAGGAAGACATGAGATACACCCCACATCAACTCTACTATTGATATTCCAACTTTGAAGTTGTACCACCTAAAACAGTAAATCATGTTTGCAGGAAAACAAAGTATGCCTTTTCCTGTACAATGCGGCAATCACAGAGTCAAAATATAAGTAGTGGAAGTATAGTGATCACAGCTAGGTCATCTGCCCCAGTCACAACTGCCCGGGTAATTAATTAATTAATTAATTTAAATTTTTTTTCATTTCATCAACTGCCTACTATGAGAAACTCACTTGACTACACAGTGCTCCCAGGATTCTCTTGAAAAGGAGCACTTATGTCTAAACTACTTAACCAGAAAATAAATGAATAAAATAAAACTGCTTTCTGACACGTAAGCAGATATGCACTAACACTGATCATCATATTTACAAATTTCTCTCAGTTGTACCTTTCTAATCAGTTATATATTACTCAGTCTTATGCATGAGACCCAGACTGCAGGAGATACAGATGTCCCGCTAGCTGTGTTAAGTGAGCATAAAAAGTGAACACACACAAAAAAAAAGCAGCTTTTATGTTTAAAGTTCAGGCTTCTCTGTAGTTTAAACAATCGTACACACTGACGAAACTGAATGCAAAAAATATTTCTTGAAATATTTTTTAGAATCACGTGGTCATACTCATTTTCTTACTATACTTATTTCTCCTTACAACTACTACAACTACAGTAGGGAAGGTATGGTAGGAAAATAGATATGTTAGCAAAATGGGTGTTTTTTTCCTCCTCAAGCTCATTTCAAGTTAACACGAGAAAAGCTAAAGTCACAGAACAAGCAATCCACTCAGACAACATTTATTGAATGCAGCGGACCAGCTTCATGTATTCACTAATTAATTACATCAGAGTGGCTGCTAACTTTTTCTTTTGGTTGACGTAAATCAGTGGAATATCAGCATCCCCCAACCTTACTATGTTAGGTCTGATGATGTTAGTCAAGCTCCATAAACCCCTAGCAAATTTTGCACTCTACCAAGAAACCACACTAAATGGCAGCCCTGACACACACACACACAGACACAGACACACACACACACACACACACACACACACACACACACACAGAAACACACACACACACTGAGCCCAAATACAGTTCCATACCTTAAAGTCTGTGAGACAGAGAAGCCCAAATATTCCTTCCTGCAGTTCCAAACATCCATAAAACAAAAGCAAGTCCTTCCCCATATGTCTGTAACATCCAAAAGCCCACACCGAGATAGCAAGTCCTTCCTGCGAGAACAGAGCAAGCTGGGTGCAACCCAGTCAGCCTGTGGACATTGCAGTTCAGTCCCCTTCCAGTCTATGCAGCTGTAAATGGCATAGTCTTCTGGGATATTGCTGCTCAATGCTGTCTTCCTAATCTGGACTACTGGTGAGACAGTCTGGATTCTGTGCGCATGCTCTAGGCTGGTTTACCAGCAGTCCAGACATTGGGAAATGCCGCAAGTACACATACGAGATGTTCTGCAACTCGCATTTTTATTTTTTTATTTATTTTGTTTTACAGCTGGGGGGGGGGGGCTGAGTCTTGCAGCCTAACAGCACCAGCCACCCCTGAAGGTTTATCTTGAAGAGTGTTAGTGAGGAGCTCTGCCTAATGTAGATTGGAATCTTGTTCCAAAGCATGGGAAGTCTCTGGGACAGGAATCTATCCTTCCAGCATGTTCTATTTATTGTTGTGGTGAGGTTTAGATCCCTAGAGTGTGTCGCTTGAGGGGATAAGGTTTTCTTTAGGTGGAGCGTGTCCATCAATTCTGGGTTGGACATGGCCTTGTATGTCAGGCAGAGATCACCTCTGAGTAGGCGGTATGCAACCAAGTACAGCTGGAGTTTCTTCATTCGAGCTGCATAAGGCATCTGTTTGAGGCCAATGATCCTCTTGGTGAAGTACTTTTGTGGTCTTTCCAGCTGTTGCAGGTGTCTTGTAAGGTACATCCCAAATGGGGCTTTGTACTCTATAATGGGTCAGATGAGTGATGAGTATAGGGTCACAATGACCTCTTTTGATCTGGATGCAAACCCTTTTGTGATTAGGTGGGCCACATAGAAGGATTTTCTAACCACTTTGGCAATGTGATTATCAAAGGAGAGATTACCATCCACTTGGGTCCCCAGATCCCTTATTACGTTTTCCGTATTTAGGAGGCTACAACCTATGTGGTAGTTTGTGTGTACTTTGTTTTTTCCAAAGGGGATGACTATGCACTTTTTGGCATTTAGCTTGAGGCCATGATTTTGACACTAGGTATCTGTCTCAGTGAGACCCTTTTGGAGGATGTCTGTGTCAGCTGGAGAGTCAATTATAGCCCCTAGTTTGCAGTTGTCTGTGAATTTGGTCAGCCATAGTCCTCCTATGCTTGTCTGTACCTCTGAGAAGTATATGCCTTGGTAACTGTCTCAAAGAAGTCCACCAGATTTAGGAGGCATGATCTGCCCTTAACAAACCCGAACTGGGTAGGGTCCAGTGTTTGGAGGTTCCCAATGTCTCTGTTAATGAGTTCCATGATGATGTGCTCCATAGCCTTGCAGACCAAGCTAGTCAGGCTTATAGGGTGATAGTTCCTGTGGTCTGTTGTGGCTCCACCTTTGTGGAGTGGAATAACTGTTGCTGTGCACCACTCTATGGGTATGTAGCCTGTGGAGAGGCTGAGTTTGTACAGTGTATTTAGGTGAGGCATTAGTTAATCTTTGAGCTTGTGTAGGAAACAGCCTGGGACACCGTCCGGTCCCATTGATGCTGTGTTTTTGGCTTTGGAGAGAGCTGTTTTAACCTGAGTGTCTGTGATTTCAGGGGCTCTACATTCTTCTGGCATGGTTATGGGCCCTTTTGGGAGTGAAGTTTGCACTGAACTTGTCTGCCAGGATGTTGGCAATATCAGTTGGTTCAGTGTATTTTGTGCCATTCTGCATTAACTCCGAGCAGATCTGAGCATTGCCACTTAGATTCTTGACATAGCTAAAGAATGCCTTGTGGTTATCTTTGGAGTCCTTGGCAATTTTTCTTTCGAAGCTTGCCTTGGACAATTTTCTGAGGGATCGTAGTTTCTTGCTGATACTGATCAGGGATGTCTTCCCTTCTTGGGATTTTACTCTTTTCTGTACTAGTTTCCTCCTTCTGTTGTATAACTTGTTTATGGCATGGGTCCACTGGACTAGTTTCCTTTTCTTGGAGGAGTGAGTCTTGGTTTTGCTTGGGATAGCATGATCCATGCATTCTTGTAGGTGCCCATAGAATGCATTAGTAGAGGATTTTGCAGCTTGGACAGCATTATTCTTTAGCATGGGGGCTTTGAAACTTTCCACCTCGGTCTTAAGTAATGTGACATTTGCTTTTGAAAAGTTTTTCACGGTGGTTTCCTTGTCCGGGGGTGGGGGGCAGAATGTGGAAATCCAAAATGATTTGTTTACAGTCAGATCTAACCAGCAAGGGGTTGACCTCCAGTGTGGAACGCTGGTCACCCATGTTGTTAATGACCAGGTCCAATATGTTGTCACCTCTGGTGGAAGTGTTGACCAATTGATCCAAGGCATATGAGTTTATAAATTCTAGGAAATGTTGGGCAAGGGAGTTAGTACTTGAGTAGTTCTCCCACTTACTGTTTGGGTAGTTGAAATCACCCAATATTAGGGTGTTTGATAGGACCTTTATGTTTCCCAGTGTTTCCAGAAATGCAAAATGTGGGTCCTGGGACTTGGTGGGTGATCTGTAGCAAGCTACAATTTGAATTGCAGTTTTGCCCATTGTTAGTTGCACGTGGATGATCTCTGAAGCATCGTGCTGTGCCACTAACCTGGAGGTGTGTATATCCTTGATGAATATGGATACGCCCCTACCTTTTGTATTTTGGTCAAGATTCTGAGGCTGAAATGTATGGTATGAGTTGTAGCCTGGTAGTGCTGGGGTGCTCTCTGGAGCCTTAAACCAGTTTTCTGTTACTGCACATATATCGATTTTCTCCATACTGAGGAGTGCCTCAAGTACATGCATTTTGAGGTTTAGACTTCTGGCATTGAGTAGCATTACCCTCAGATTTTTGTTACTTCTGCTATTTACAGCGGTGGGTTTGTCTTTTGAGCTTTGCCAAAAAAGGCACTACGGGGGTGGCAAAAACCTTGGCCAGTATTCAAAAGCATAAAGGTGACAGGTGCAAGCCATCTCTAGCAAAGCAGCGTGGCTTGTCGAGCATGTCATCCCAGGCAGACAGACACTGGATCCCCTTTGAATGACAGCAGAAACAGCCAATTGTTGAAATTGATAATATTTTCTTTATACCATTGTATCATTCTTGGTGAGGGTAGGATGCTACTCAGGGTCATACCAGTCTGGGCTATATGATCAGAGAGCTCTTCCATGTCTCTTTTCATGTAGTCCAGGGAGGTACGGCCATTCACATCAACATGGACAATGACAGAGTCGTATTTGTACTTGTTCTGGAGTGACCTGAGTGCTTGTGTTATGTGGTGGCTCCTGGCACCTGACAGGCAGCTATCAGTAACCTTCTCCTTATTCAGCCTAGTGAGTGGGACGTCAGTGTGCCTGACTATAGAGTCACCTATTACTAGTATGCTGGGTATGTTATTTTGCCTTAAGGGCTGTGATTGTGTGGCACACTGGTTTTATGAAGTATGTGTTTCATGCTTTGTGTTGGTGGAGGTTGCTTGGATGTCTGCTTTGGAGGTCTCTGTTGCTTTTGCAGATTTTTATTTAGAGCCTCTGAGTATGTTTTCATGTATTTATGTGTGTTTTTTGCCAGTGCTCGTTTAATGGGTCTATATGAGACTGGTGGTGTGATGCCAGTATTTCCCTTCTCCTCTTGACTGTCTGATCTAGTCTTGGGTTGAGAGAGGTTAGTCTCCAGTTTGGCTGTATAATTGCATCTATCGCATGTATTAGTGCATGGTGGTAGGAGAAGAGGGTTGTCTGTGTACATGGGGCAGTTGTAACATTGCCTCAAAATGCCTAGATTCACCACCCGAAACTGCCCTTTGGACATGCCTGGATAGGTACAGTGAACTGTTTAACTGAATAGCTGGTAAGGTCGAATAGAGAGCCTTGTCCTTCTGTACAGTATAGGAAGGTCTAGTGCTAGGGTTTATAAGTGCTTGCTATGAGTTTTAAGCAAGTGCCGGGGTGAGAAATGAATGGCTTGAGTACTTAAGCTGACAGTTTGTCTAGTTCCAAGGGAAACATTGAAGAGACTTTGTGGAGCCGGGAATAGTTATACCCTAGCTAACCAGCATTGCCCAGGGCAAATGTGTTTTTATAGCAGAGAAATGAAGGAGATAGAAATTAGTCCAAAATGGCCAATAAACTACTAATTTCCAGGGACAGATAGGCTGCTCAAAGCTCCCCTCTCCCACAGATGAACAGAGAACCTTCCTTCTATTATCCTCAATAGAACAAACATTTGTTGTACAGGAAGGTAATAGTTAAGACTAACTATACACCATGGCTAAGCAGGGACACCAGAGCCCAACTAAAGTCCAGAGACAAGGCTTGGAAAATTTGGAAGAGAGATAACACCACCCTAGCCAAACAAAACTACCAACAACTTAGAAATTAGGCCAAGGAACAAACCAAATTTGATAAGCAAAACTATTTCCTTAGTGCCCAAAGTACTCAAAAAATCCTCAAAAATATTGGCAAACTACCAACTCCCTCCTAAAACCAGGTAAAACTACCACTCCAGCTCCTAGCTCCACCTATAATAGCAAGAGCATAGTCTCCCAATTTAATCACCATTTCATAGAATGTATTCTGAAATTATCCACCCAATTATCCAAAAAAACCATAAGCATACCGCAACCAAATGTCCAGATAACATTCCTTTCTTTGCCCTCTCACCTGTTCCCACCTCTACAATTAAAAAACTCCTCCTAAAATTGAAGCCTACCACCCTTGCAGCTGATAGTTTACCTGCCAACTTCCTAAAAATAGCCGCTGAATCCTTATCTTATCCTGTCTCTATCCTTATCAACTGCTCCATACAGGAAGCCTATATCCCTCATCTATGGAAAGTTTCATATATCATTCCTCTTCATAAAGGTGGCAACTCTTACGACTTCTCAAATTACCATCCCAATGCCATACTATCTCCCTTATTTAAGCTACTTGAGAAATGTATTCATTCTCAGGTTATGCAATTTATGAACACACATAAACTCCTTTCCACCACACAACATGGATTTTGGCCATACTGTAGTACAACTACTGCCCTTCTCTCTTTTACTAATTTGGTTAACCAACATAGAAATGACAATAACTTTGTATCTGCTATATTCTTAGATCACTCCAAAGCTTTTGATATGGTCTTACACTCCTTACTACAAGACACTGTAGCCTCCCCATTCTTTTCCCCCTCTACTGTGGCCTGGTTCAAGAACTATATATCTGACAGGCAGCAGTCCATCCAATGGCAAGGCAAACTATCTCCTATACTTCCCACTACCATTGTCATGCCAGAAGGCTCAATACTGGGCCCACTTATTTTTTCTATCTGTATATCTCCACCCAACATGCCACACTTCTCCAGTATGCAGATAATTCACCTCTAATCTGCCTGGCCCCAACTCTCACCACTCTACAACAACTCACTCAGGAATCCTTTAGCTCTGTTGAGAGATGGATTATTGATACTCAACTCATACTAAACCCCAACAAGACTAAATTGCTGCTATTCACCCCCAATAAATTGAAAACTACCCCTCTTTCCTTTACCATCACTTCCAAAAATGGCACTACAATTTCTCCTTCTACCCATACTAAACTCCTTGTTCAAGAAATTGACAAAAAACTCCTCTTTGATGTCCATATTTCCCAAACCATCAAAAAAGTACACAAAAAATGGAAATACTATATAGACACAAAAATTTCCTCTCAGATCAGGCACAAATCACCCTAGCCCAAATTCACCTATTGTCCACACTAATGTATGCAGCACCAATTCTTACCCTGACCAGAAAACTTGATCTTGAGAAACTTGAGTCATGCTATAATAAAACTGCCAAGTTTGCTACCAACTCATCTTTCAAAACCCACCACTGTTAGCCTCTAAGTGATCTACAATGGATAGAACTTCCTCAGCTACTCAGTTACCACCAACTAATCATTGCCTATAGCATCCTGAAATATCCTGATAAAACTCTGCGCTAAGTTAGCTTCTCACTCTTTACAAAGCTAATTGCCCTGTCCATTCTGTTGACAAATCACTACTCTGTATCTCAAGGGCTGATAATAATGTTGGGAAAGCCCTATTCTCCTACACCATAGCTAGACCCTGGAATAGCCTCCCCCTTTCTCTGACTTCTGCATCCACTACCACACTGTTCAAAAACTCACTTGCATCACATCTTAGGAATGCCTGGCTATGTCTATGTATTACATAACATTTATTTTTCTTCTTCATATACCTTTCTTCCTAGTATACTTACTGTAAATATGCTACAGTACTACAACTTTAATACTTTATCTCCTGCATGACATTTCTCTCGGTAACCATGTTGTTTTTCTTTACTTCATTTATTGTTGATATGTTTGTTGTCTGTCTTATATTTCTGTCTTATTTCATCTGATTGTCATGCACATGTGGAGCTTTACTCCCCGGTCGTCTGCTGCAAATGGACCTGGTCCAGTTAGACTATTTTGGTAAACAAATGTAAAATAAAAATAAATAAAATAAAATTATGTGCTAAGTACTGCAATTTTCCTGAAGCTCATTGGTATAAGTCAAGGAGTAGTAAATATAATGAAAGCTATCTTTGCATGCAGAATTCCAGATTCTTTTTCCTGAAAAATCAACTATTACTTTATTCTAATTATTAGTTGCGAAATGGTCAAGTTGAAAGAAATTTCTATACCACGAAGTTAATCTCTGCATTTTTTTTTTTTTTTTTATAATTCATCGTTTGTAAAGTGATTTTCTATTCAAAGTAGACAGGCTAGCAGTTTCAAATCATTCATGAAACAAAATGTGCAGCAGGATACATTGGCATATGAGAAAGTAAAAGAAACAACACGCTGTGTGTTATTCTAACAATGTTGTGCAGAATAATGCTGTGTGTGTCACTCATATAGCTCACACAGAGTCCAGGGTGTGAGCTGCTAAAAGCTGCATTCTATAGTACTTGGTTTGGGTCCCTCAACTTCCACTTTCAAACTGTTTTACTGTAAGCAAGTCAATTAAACATTCATTGTTCCCACGTCACTCCTAAAAATGGATTGTTTGTGCAGTAGACCTTTCTCAGTCAACAAATACTAATTATATAACTAAACACATAAATAAATAAGTTGCAGAGCAGCAACTGTGTCTTAGACTACTTTACTGGAATATAGACTGCACTGGAAAGTGTTTCTCACCTACTAAACTACATAAAGGGCATGAGCTGTGTAGGAGATTTGTTATATTGACTTTATTGTTGACTCCTGAGAATATAGTTCATGTAATGGATGAAATTAAGCAAAAACAGTCAAAACACGTTTTTTTTTTTTTTTTTAGAAAAAGGAGTCAATGGGGAAATTCAATTGGCTATCAAGAGATGCAAAAAGAAGCAATTATTGTTTGCAAGTATAAGCGACCATGATCATCTGTTGTAAAACTATTGGCTCACAAAGTGTTGAGAAGAAACGGGAATCATCACCACAAAATGAATGGTGACTCTCCGAATGACTCTGAGGACCAAAGACATTGCTCATGAAAACTGAAGACACTATATTTTACACGTGTTGAGAGATTACCTGAAGAACATTCACCAGATTTGTCATCAAATGCAAATAGTCCACACCCATCATCTGCTGCTGACTGTTTCTCCTTGAGAAAATATTTGAGATATAATAAACAGTTAAGCTCACGAATCAGATATTTCAATGAAAACGTCTTATGATTGCTGAAATATTTCAATTTGTTTCTTTTGTATTAAAAGGAAAGGTAGTATGAAAAACGATAGTTTACTGTACAAAAAAAATGTAACAATATGCTAAATATTTATGCTGTTAGTTATTTGAATTCTGCTTTGTGAATGTCTGTTGAATTGGCAATCTGCAGAAAGGTTTCCTGTCAGCAGTTCTACAAACGTATGGTAATTAACTCCAGTGCATAAGAGAAAAACTGGGAAGATTTTAGTTTATTTCTAAAATTAATATTCTACTATTCTTTGAGGCTGCGTGACTTCATACCTATGATATTTAAGTTTTGGGGTGTGGTGGTCATTAACCATCAGTGATATGGGCTGCTTTTTTATAAATATTGAAATGTTTAGTTTAATTTACATTTGAAATTACTTTCAGTGAATGTAACTTAATAAGAGTTACTTTGTTGTAGTTATAGTCACATCAGTCTACATCAAACCTGCAAAACTGCCATTGTCAGCCTAAAAATATATTAATAATTTTTATCTTCAGAAAAGGGGAATGTAACAACTGTAGAAACCGATTTAAATGATTAGTACCTTTCTATTACCAGAGTACTTGCATGGAAGAAATCATGTGGTGATTTCCTATTCTGCTATTTAGTAAATTGTAAAGTCTACAGACTGGCTGTATCTCACCTCATGCCCACCCCTTATGCATGGCTTAGCACATTACATGTTATCATCTAGTCAGTCTAAATGCTTTGCATGGGACATGCACTATACAGACAGTACTGCTCATATCTTCATTTAACAATGGACTTCAGCTGCACCAGGTATGTGAGAGTATTTCACGGAATGTATACATTGTCTGCACTTTCATTTATTTTTGCATCTTGTCCTTCACAGAAAAAAAAAAAGATGTGGTGTACATAAAATGTAGATGACCCTAAACATATGAAGGAACATAAAAAAGAAGTAAATGAATGATAGCATGCAATATGCATTTGAGACTTGGCATACAAAGCCCATGGTCTTATGAAGCAGGATGTCTCCATTATCAATGCACCTCCCTGATTGTTTAGTATTATGCAGTCAGTCAAGGGTATCTGAACCTGTGAGAAACATATCACTGGTGGAGTATATTTGTCAAGTACCACAGGATGGTTCTGCTGCACAATGTTGCCAGACATTAATAAGATGTGTACTACTGTGTATGTGGCAGTATTCATTACTGCCTGATGCTTCATAAACATGGATGCGTGCCTGAAAATTCTGGTAAGAGTGTATCATAACATTTACTGAATACTGTTACAGAAATGGAAACAGTCAGTGTCATACTGTGCAGCTATTAACATGCCATAATATGTAACACAAGCAAAGATATCTGCTGTGAGCATTCGAAGGCTCATAGTAATCTGCATAAAAAGTAAATCTGTAGCAACTACCTTTTATTTACAATGAAACAAAGAAATGCTAGTAGCTGCAAAGAATTTCAGTCTATAAATACAAGCGGTGCTGCTGTGTATCCCAAGATAACATTAAATATATGGCAATAAATGCAAATCAGACCATTTGGACAATTAATGCAACTTTCTGCAGTTGAACTGTCTGCAACATATATTTATTTTCATAAATGTTTGAGTGGAACAACCTTTTTTGGGCTAGAATGCATTTCCCTTAGACTGTGACATACATTTGCATATTAATGTTATGTTTGATCTGTGATGTCTGTAATTGTTTTGTGCCTTTTAATTAGTTTCTGCACTGAACCTTTAGCTCACCTTTACCTCTTCTTTTACTGTTTGTGGGACAACATTTCAGACCACATTGCTTGCAGATTTGTCCTTATGCCTTGGCTATATTTTGCTCTGCATTCAAATTTATACATTTGGTATATTCAGCGTTTTTTGAGTATTTGTTGTGGACTCAATTTTCTACGTAGGTTTGTATTGTCCTTATAACAGAGTACGTGATTACTTGCACCTTTATATTATATTCTCTGAAATACAAATAAAAAATTTGTAGTATAAACTGGAATTATAGTTCTGTATAGATTTTTACTTTAATTCTGTGATTGCATTTTTTCTTAATTCTTATCTAACTGTTGAAACTTGTGACTATTAGCAATTTATTTCAGTCAGACTCAGCTCACACCCACAGTGCAGACCTATAGGCTTAGACTTAAATGCATGCAGTACACTTTTAGACCCTTTATTTCAGAAGAAGAACTGCTGATACCTCACAAGGTGTGCAGAATATTTCCTTTACCCAGCGCATACTCCAGCATAAATTATCGGTATTTCTCTAAGGCAATGTCATTGTTGTTTGTAATGCTCACTGTGAATGAAAAGATACATGTGGAGAAAAGAAGTCTGAGCTCCATTAATGTGTCTCATCAAGAAGGGGTTGGGTAGCTTATTGATGACAAGCTAGTTTGCTTCATAATAGCAGATCCCATTGCTGCATTAAAAATATAGTCCCGGCCTGATTGTTCACCCACCATGTTTCCTTGACCTGCTGGGTTCTATACAAATAAGGATAATTAGAAAGGCTCTGATGCACTGCTTGGATAAGTTAGAGTCATCCTTTATTAATCGTTAGTGTACTCAAGTGTGCATTGTAGTTCAGAAGTGCAGACTACATTTTCCAGGGGAAAAAGTTAATAACAGCAGAACCTTGCCAAATAATTGAATATATTGTTTTTCTGCTTCTCAGTACCTTTGCATTGGTTGTCATGTTTTTCACATTCCTATACTGAGCAGGAAAATAATTCATAAGACTGTGTTAGCTCTGATCTTTATTGCATATGTTTAAGCTAAAAAAGTATGAATTTAAAGTTAATGTTGATTTGAAGCATATTGAATTAATATAATATACATTATACAGATCATTGTGGCAATGAAAGAATGCATTAAGAATTAATACAATATTAATTAAATATACAGACTGTTGTGGTAATAATATAATGCATAAAAAAATGAAATATTATAGAACTGTACAGTACTCTACAGCATAAATGATATTCCTTCTTCTATACCCCATGTATCACAATGAGAACAATATTCCAAACAATCAATTCAGTTGCTTTTTCTAGGAAACAAACATGTTTTGTTCAGCTTGACAAGTGTAATAACATCTAGGCAATGTCAGATAGCTTCTATAAAAATTTATAAACACAGCAGGCGAGTTTTCTGTAGTTTCACATTTTCAACAAATGCACAAGATCTGACTTAAATACTTCAACTACTTTACTGTACATTCATCTTAAAACATTTAGTCAAAGTCCTTTAAAGTATGTACTGTACATTTAATTACATTTTTTCAGTCACAGATGTTTCTTTAAGACAAATTCATTTTGCTTTTGTTACAAAAATTGTTATAGATATTACTCTGTAGTCTAAACCCTTTGGCTGTCTGTTTAATGAATTTGCTGAAATGAAAATGCTCTGCAAATGTATAATGCACTAAACTACTTCTGCTAATGAGATATTCCAGTTTTTGCTTACTGTAATGTACTTCAAGAGTTCCTAATTGTGACTATTCCAGGAAAACTGGCAGTAGTAACACATACAGTGGACTCTATATAAACTGTTTACAATAACAGCACTGTTGTTTCAAAATGTTCACTGGTAATACACAATAACTTAAGATCAGTTCAACAGAAAGATACATCTCATGATGGCTGAGGTGAAATTCCCCAGGTGTCAGTTGCCTGAAGTAGAGGATGCTGGGAAATACAATGTTGATTGCTGTTTTCAAGCAGTAACCTCCTCATGTACACCAGCAGTAGTTCCTTTGTTTTCAAAGGTTACTCCCTCCTTCGAGTTTGTGTATCTATGGAGTGGGCATATAAGTTCGGGGTGGGATGTGCTGGGCCCCCCACATTAATCAGGACAGGAAATTTGCATGCAAAAAACATTTGCAAGTCAATTTTTCACCCTTTTGAGGTTTGGACATTGGTTTTCAGTATAGTGGTCTATCAGCATTCTGATGTCCGGGACTCCATAGTAGAAAGCAAGATGAATGCTGCTGTTGCACAACATCAGAATATAATTTATATTCAGAGTTATATGTAATTCTGTTGCCTGTTGAGATGCCATTTAATATCAGTTTATATGGTACAAGGAATGGATTTCAAAAGAAAAATCTCATCCCTTCTGAATAGTCCAGTGTTTGTATGATTAAAATTGCTATGAAGATTTAAGGAGTATGAAGATCTCTATAAAAAGTATACAAGCTTCCTCACAACAGTTCTATGCAGCTATCCAAACAGCCTACTGCTGTATTATGATGCCATGTAATGACATAATCTTGGGAGCACAATTATCACTCAAAGTACTGTACTCCAGTTGCACTCTTCCACTTAAAATCATGGGATCAGACCTTTTTTGAGACACAGTCTAAATGTTAGAGATCTGTTCTGAACAACAGGTGCGATCTGTCAAATCTTATAATTTTCTCATTATTATTTTAATGTTTGCTCTTTCAGCAAGATGGAACAGTCAGTCCTCCAAGTAAGAACATAATTACAGCACAGTATAGTTTCATCTCTTTATGGATACTTTATTGTAGATGAATTTTCATTTTAAATGGTGGTAATGCACTACAAACACCTCTATTATTTTTGTAGGCTTCAGAGGGTAGCCATGGATAAATTGATTGAATGTTTATAAGCAATTCTTCTTTCCTCAAGGGGGGGGGGTACCCAGAAAAAGTAAGAGGGACCTTATCTGACAGATATGCACAGTGTTATATCTGGCCAATGGCAGATAATTCTAGTATCATGGCATCGTTGCATAAGCTACTCCACACAAGGAAAATTTTAGATAACTTTTCATCAGGGTAAAGTTACAATCGAGGTTTACTTTCCTCTTTTTCTTCCCTTGACCATATTGCGTGTTCTGTCATTAGATTTTTCTTTGATCACTGACTGCAGCCCAGTGCAAAATAACACATCAGGCTTCTATGAGTCAGGAGAATAAAAGTTACATTAGTGACTAACTAATGGCCCTGGCTGAGCTGCTGCTTGCAAAAAGGGAGGAGTACAACATAAACCTGCTTGCAAACAATAATATGAAAATCACAATCACATTTTGCAAGTGAGAGGGCGCAACAGTACATTTGGATAACTCTGTCAACAACAATAAATAGAGAAATAGAGGGATAGAGTCCTGGCTGTGATGCTATTTATCTAGTTTTGAGTAGCAGGCTGGTAGGAACTGTATGGGGGAAGGGCAGGATCGTTTGACACAAGTTCAACAATTTTAGGTGGAAGGATGCAATTGGAGTACAGTACTCTCAGTGATAATTGTACTCCCAAAATGATGTGATTACGTGGCATCATAATATAACAGTAGGTAGTATGGCTATCTGCACAGAACTGTGCATATGTTGCACACATAAAGACCAGGATGGCTTGCATTCTCTGCTATAAGCAAATATCAAGGGAATTAAGGGCGTCAGTCACATGGTATAAAAGTACTCATTAGCCGTATGTAACGAGTACCTGGGATCATCTTCTGACCTCCATTATCTTAGAATAAGTTATATTTAATAATAAAGTATTTCTTCTGAAAGGCGGAAACCCTCAAGGAGTGACACAAACTACTAAAGGAGGGGTATTTGAGCCACAGGAGCAAGATGATCAACCAGTTAATGTGCTCCCCCCCAAAAAACAGATTATGGGAACAATCCCAGAAGTTTTCACTGACAGACAAAGCTGCTAGCACCAGTGTGTTACATTTATTCTACTCATCCATTTAACCAAAGATTCACTGCCAGTCAGCTGACTTATTTCTAGCATGAAGTGGATTATTATTTTTATCCTCAATTGAACTTGATGATTTGCAATTATCACAAGGTATAAACAGTCCATCCATTTTGCTCACTCTTTAGGACTGCAGTTACTGCTTTGTGCACAAAACTGCAGACAATAACATTTTGAATTTATTTGCATGATGCAGAGCTAAACAATAGGCAAGTAGCATTAACTTCAAGGATACTCCCTACCTATAGACAAGGATGATTTTTGTTCTCATATGGTATCACAGACCCAAATGGAGAGATGATGAAAGTAGCAAGCAAAGGGGAGTAGTATTGCTGGAAATGAATTCATCCTCAAGTCTTGGTGAGTACCTTCAATGAGGTGGACCCTGTTTTTTAACAAAATTTCACCAAGATGATACTAATATATAGACTGTATTTTATATAGCATATATCATGGACAGAAGAAGGTTAAAAAAAAAACTAAAAAAAAAAGACAGGTTCACAAGTCTCAGGATAAAAAAAGTGCCCAGCCCTGGTGCCAAGAATGGAAAAAATGACAGTGTTGAATCTTCAAGACATGGAAACATTCATTCAATGGGCTTAGGCCAGGCTCAGGGGGGAGGATGGCCCCCTGTTGTAGAAGTAAGTAGTAGTCCACAAAAATTTGCAAAAAATGATGGGCCAAAGAAGAGCCATAAAGATGACAGAGTGGACTATTGAAGATAAGAATGAAATTATGTATTGTTACTATTATGCAAGAAGCCCAGAATTTCTGGACAGAAGATATACAAAAAGAGAAAAAATAGAGGAAAGAAAAATGCATGCACAAGAAATACTATCAAAAGCTACAAATACAAACATCCTCCCTGCATTTGTGTGGGTTTCCTCTGGGTGCTCCGGTTTACTCCCACATTACAAAGACGTGTCTGGAGCATTTCTCCCTGGGCCTCTGCTGAAAATTGGCCTTGTTCCAAGTCGGACTTTCTCGGTTAAGAAATGTTAAATAAATAAGTGGTCAATTTCTCAAATGATATAGAATTGTCATTTGGTCTTGATAAATGTGCAAAAATAACCTTTAAAGCAGGAAAGCTACAACACTAAGAACATATTAGTCTGGGACTGGAATGTAATATAAAAGAACTTGAACAAGAGGGAGTGCATCAATATTTGGTAACTGATGATGGATCAACAATAAAACATGAACAAATGCAAATAAAACTTAGTAAGATATGTTTTAAAAGACTAAAATTAATATTGAAAACAGCTTTGACATCTAGGAACACAGTCCAGGCAATAAACCAATTTGCTTTTCCTGTCCTAACTTATACTTTTGAAGTGACTGCCTGGCCCCTTGGATCAGTTGGACAGGAAACAAGAAAAATACTTCATGCTTATCAAATGATTTATAAAAATCTGTGTATACCAAAATGCTATATTCCCCATTCTAAAGGAGGTATGGGTCTCCTTGAAATTGATTACATGTATAGATCCACAATCATAGGATTGCATACATATCTGCTGACCTCACAAGATTCAAATGTAATTAAAGTTTTAAAACATGAGGAGAATAAGTCTAAGATGATTTGCAGTTTCTTTATTAGTAATAAATACTTACTAATAATAATTACTAATAAAGAAACTGCAATTCAACATACCCTGGACTGGACATTTTACTAGATTTACTAAGTTTAAAAGATTTTGACAGTATTTTTGAATGGGTCTATATTATAACATCGAAGTTGCAAAACTTCGAATGTTATAATATCGAAACAACTACATCAAAGGATGAAAATAACAAACCCCGGAACATCGAATTCTTACCTAGGGCAAGATTTCGGTGGGCTGTTCCATGGCTTTGCTACTTCCTCCACTGTGGTGCGATAGTTATGGACCTTAGGGTTAGGGTGCGGGTTAAGGTAAGTGGATAGGTAGGAATGTATGTATGGTTTAGTGTAGGGTTAGAAGTATGGTTTTGTTAAGTGTATGTGTGTGTTTTAATTAGTTTGTTTGTGTATAGTTTTGTACGGGTAAGTGTGCAATAGTTACGGACCTTAGGGTTAGGGTGCGGGTTAAGGTTAGTGGATAGATAAGAATGTATATACGGTTTAGTGTAGGGTTAGAAGTAGGGTTTTAAGTATATGTGTGTGTGTTTATTTGTTTATGTATAGTTTCATAGGGTGTGTGCAATAGTTACGGACCTTAGGGTTAGGGTGCGGTTTAAGGTTAGTGGATAGATAGGAATGTATGTACAGTTTAGTGTAGGGTTAGAAGTAAGGTTTTGTTAAGTGTATGTGTGTGGTTTATTTATTTTGGTGTGCTTGTGTTGTGTGTATGTTTCGCAGAACAGCAAATTTTTCCCCCTGGGAAAAAATTCGCTATTCTGAGTGTCTGATGTTATCATATTTCGAAATTTCAAGTTTGAGCTTATGGTGTTTGATATTTTGGAATTTTGAATATATGATATAGACCCTTTGAATGTTTATTCCACTGAGAATACCTGCTGGAAAGTTTCTTACAGTGTTTGGTAAAAAAAGAATTTACAGTCATACTTTGATGTGTTACTGATACATGTAACGCTATATGAATTACATAAGGAGTCACTTCAGGGTACATTGTGGGTGCTGGGAAGATCACTTCTGGCTAACATCAAAAACTTCAAAATCCATACCAGCAAGAACTGTAAAACACGAACCAAAACTAAAAAAAGACCAGTTCCAGTAGAACACTCGAGTAGTGCTATGTCTTGCTTTTTGTTCCTTTAATAGCATGTACCAAGGCTTTTACTGTCTAATTTTAATTGACATTATGTTTTGCTACTACAATGTATCTAGAAATTACTGTCAAATGTTAATGTACATTTATTTTCTGTTTTGGAGCTTTTCTCCCCAGGACTCCATTGAAAACGGGTTCTTCAAGGCCCAATGGACTATCCTGGTAAACCAACTGCAATAAATAATAAATAATAAATAAGTTAGTCACACCAATGTGTAATATCAAATGTAGTTTATTGAGCATGCTTTCATCTTTAAAAACAAGACTTCATCAGAAACAGTTACAATTCAAAAATACAATACTTATATACCCATGAGCTAATGAATAATTAATTAGCAGTTAATCACTAGTCCTCCTTGACATACTTTAAAACAGTATTTCTTCTTACTGAAATTGGTACACCTTGTTTGCTGTAGCATAGACTAGATCCAGGCCTGCTGAATCTAGCTTTGTTTGTATAACTTGAGCACTAATCCAGGCATTATTTAAAGTATTCAGTTGTATTTATTACTGCTTGGTAGTAACTTGGTTAAAGTGTAGCTATCATTCTAAGTCTTTTGGATTAAGCACTTGGGCTCCAGACCAGTTGTTCTACATTAGAAAGGTTTGTGGCATGCACTGTGGTGGCAGGACAGGTAGCTTTCATCCTTCTAAGCTGGGAACTGCTGATTGAGAGCTCAGTGTCTGTTATTCTTAAAGTGTATTAGCTCTGGTTTAAGCACTTGGGCTTCAGGCCAGTTATTTTACATTAAGAAGGTTCGTGGTCTGCACTCTTGTGGGAGGAGAGGCTGGACTCTGCCCTTCTGAGCTGGGAATTTCTGGTTAAAGGTTTATAGTGCCTGAATATTTGAACTGTATCTTACTGAAATTGGTACACCTTGTTTGCTGTAGCATAGACTAGATCCAGGCCTGCTGAATCTAGCTTTGTTTGTATGCTTGTTATTTCCCTGGAACGCTAATTCCACCTAAAACGCGCCTTCTCAGTGCTTCTGTGGATCCCTAGTGATATCTGCATTGCTTACTGTACCTATTTCCTTGCTTCGCTTGAAAGAAAGTTACTGTTTGTCGTTTTTGCATTTAAGTTACCTGTAACACATTGCACTTGTTACCTGGCACTTGCTCACTAAAGCAATTATAAGTCAGCACTAAAAATTAAAAGCACTACACCCTTGCTCCCCATTGGCCCTTGTTTTCAATTATAAAGGAATTCCCAATATTATTCTAGCATGTCCAAAGGTCAGTTGTCAATCTCCTCTCTGGTCCAGCTGGTGAATATGGGAATCTTGAGGCAATGTTACAACTGCCTCATGTACACAGACAACCCTCTCCTCCTCCCAACAAATTCCAGCACATGTGAGAGATGCAACCATATAGCCAAACTGGAGGCTAAGCCCTCTCAACTCAGTACTGGAATAACCAGTCAGGAGGAGAAGGAAACCACACTCACTACAATTCCAGTCTCACCTAGACCTACCACGACAGCAAACCAAACACATAATCACACAAAAACATACTCGGAGGCTCTAAATAAAGATCTGCCTAAGCAGCAGAGACCTCCAAAGCAGACACCCAAGCAACCACTACCCCAAAACAAAACACGTGCAACACATATCTCACAAAGCCAGTGTGCCGAACAGTCACAGCCCTTAAGGCTAAACAACACATCTGATACACTTGTAATAGGTGACTCTATCATCAGGCACACTGACGTCCTGCTCACCAGGCTGAACAAGGAGAAGGTCACGGTGAGCAGCCTGTCTGGTGCTAGGATCCGCCACATAACACAAGCACTCAGGTCACTCCAAGGCAAGTACAAATATGACTCAGTCATTGTCCATGCTGGTGTGAATGACCTGAGACGTACCTCCCTGGACTACATGAAAAGAGACATAGAGGAGCTCTCTGAGCATGTAGCCCAGTCTGGTATGACCCTGACCTTGAGTAGCATCTTACCCTCACCAAGAATGATGCCACAATATGAAGACAAGATGATCAATTTCAACAATTGGCTTAAGTATTGGTGTCATTCAAAGGGGATCCAATGCCTGTCAGCTTGGGATGATATGCACGACAAGCCACGATGCTTTGCTAGGGATGGCTTGCACCTGTCACCCCTGGGCTTTTGGGTATTGGCAAAGGCTCTTGCTACCCCCATAGTGCCTTTTTTAGGCAAGGCTCAAAAGACAAACCCACCTCCATAGGTATCACAAGGGATAAGAAACTAAGAGTAATGATACTCAACGCCAGAAGTCTAAACCTCAAGATGCACGCACTCGAAACTCACCTTAGCATGGAGAACATCGATATCTGTGCAGTAACAGAAACCTTGTTCAGGACTCCCGAGAGCACCCCAGCACTACCAGGTTATACCTCATACCATGCTTTTTGGCCCCAAAACTTGGACCGAACCACAAAAGGAGGGGGAGTATCGATATTCATCAAAGATACCCACACCTCCAGGTTGGTGGCAAAGCAGGAAGCATCAGAGACTATCCATGTGCAACTAACAGTGGGTAAAACTGCCTTCCAGTTTATAGCCTGCTACAGACCACCCTCCCAAACTCAGGAACCCCACTTGGCCTTCCTGAGAACACTGGAAAACATGAAGGTCTCTCCGAACACCATTATATTGGGTGACTTCAACTACCCAAACATAGACTGGGAGCATTACTCTAGCTCCAACACCCTTGCCCAAAGGTTCCTAGAATTCATAAACTCAAATGCTATGGAACAACTTGTTACCACTCCCACAAGAGGGGAAAACATACTGGACCTGATCATCACCAACATGGGGACTCTATGCTCCAGACCAGAAGTGTATCCCTCACTGGTAAGATCAGACCATAAACTGATCTCACTGGATATTCACATCCCAACCCCACCCCCTGCCCAGAAAACCACAGTGAAAAACTTCTCTAAAGCAAATTTCACACTCCTCAAAACCGAGGTGGAATCCTTCAAAGCCCCCGGGCCTGTGGAAAATACGGCCCAGACCGCAGAATCCTTTATAAATGCATTCTATGAACACCTTCAGGAATGCATGGATCATGCAATCCCAAATAAAACCAAGACCCAATCCTCCAAAGGCAGTCGACCTATCTGGTGGACCCCAGCCATAAACAAACTATACAATAGAAGGAGGAAGCTACTACATGATAGAGCAAAATCCCAAAAGGGAAGGCATCTCTGATCAGTATTAGCAAACTAAGGGCACTCATAAAATCGTCAAAGGCCAGCTTCAAGAGAAAAATTGCACAGGACACTAAGGATAATCACAAGGCTTTCTTTAGTTATGTTAGGAACCTGGGTGGGAATTCCCAGATATGCTCAGAATTAGTCCAAAATGACAAAAAATACACCGATCCCACAGACATTGCCAACATCCTAGCTGACAGGTTCAGCGCAAACTCCCCCCCCCCACCAAAAGGGCAAATATCTATCCCAGCAGAGTGCTGCCCCCCTGACATCTCAGATGCTCAGGTGGGAGCCACCCTCTCCAAAGCAAAAAACACAGCATCAATGGGACCAGACGGTGTCCTAGGCTGCGTCCTACATGAACTCCAAGAAGAGCTAAACCCAAACATAAAACTACTGTTCAATCTCAGCCTTACTACAGGATATGTACCCAAAGAGTGGCATACAGCAACAGTGGTCCCTCTCCACAAAGGTGGTGCCTCAATGGACCCTGGAAACTATCGCCCCATAAGCCTGACTAGCTTGGTCTGCAAAGCTATGGAAAGGATCATCATGGACCTCATAAATGAAGATATTGGGGACCTACAGACATTGGATCCTACCCAGTTCGGCTTTGTTAAGGGCAGATCCTGCCTCTTAAACCTGGTTGACTTCTTTGAAACAGTCACCAAGGCCATTGACGAAGGAAAGGTGGGCCACACAGCCTATCTGGACCTCGCAAAAGCCTTCGATACAATACCCCACTCGGGCATTATAGATAAGCTCATCAGCTTAAATATAAACCCCTATGTCACTAGATGGGTTGCAAACTGGCTCAAGGACAGAACCCACATGGTTAGAATTGCTGGAGCCATGTCAGACTCCAAACCAGTTACAAGTGGCGTCCCACAAGGCTCAGTCCTGAGACCGCTCTTGTTTGGTATATATTTCTCAGAGGTACAGGCCAACACGGAAGGACTGTGGCTGACCAAGTTCGCAGATGACTGCAAACTGGGCGCCATAATTGACTCTCCAGCTGACACAAGCATCTTCCAAAAGGGCCTCATAGAAACAGACAACTGGTGCCAGAGCCATGGCCTCAAGCTAAATGTCAAAAAGTGTATAGTCATCCCCTTTGGCAAAAACAAAGTGCCCACAAATGACCACATAGGTGGTAATCCATTAAGTACAGAAGAAGTAATTAGGGACCTGGGGACCCAAGTTGATAGCAATCTCTCATTTGACAACCACATGGTCAAAGTGGTTAGAAAAACATTTTATATAGCCCACCTAATCATGAAGGGATTCACATCTAGATTAGGGGAGGTCATCGTGCCTCTTTACTCATCCCTCATCAGGCCCATAATAGAGTACAATGCCCCTTTGGGATGTACCTTACCAAACACCTGCAGCAACTGGAAAGACCCCAAAAGTACCTCACCAAGAGGATCAAAGGGCTCAAACAGATGCCATATGCTGCCCGGTTAAAGAAACTCCAGCTCTACTCAGTGGCATACCGCCTGCTCAGAGGTGACCTGTGCCTGACGTATAAGGCCATGTCCAACCCGGAATTAAGGGACATGTTGCACCTCAAAAAATCCAAATCCCATCGAGCTACACTGAATCTGACTTGAACCTCAGCACTGAAATAAATAGGACATGCTGGAGGGACAGATTCATAACCCAGAGGCTCCCTTCACTTTGGAATAAAATCCCAGTCCAGGTTAGGCAGAGTCCCTCATTGATTCTCTACAAGAGGAGTCTTGATGAGTGGATGGGAGATCGTAGGTTTACCCCGGGTATCACTTCTGTGTCACTGTTAGACAGAGGCACAGTATACTAACCTCGAAAAAGGGCATAGCAAAATTAATTTAAAATGGGTGGCGAAAGCCAAACATACTCTGGCTAGGCTTATAAATGCCCTAGGGCAGATAGCCTAGTATGAACCTATGAACCTAAGTATACAAATATTTTATGGTTACAAGTATGTTTTAAAACCTCCAAATTAATAAAAATTGATTGAAAATACATTATATATGTTATATATTTCCAATATGAGGTTTTGGGTGTTGTTTTATAGTTTATCAATGTTGTTGTTGTCTTTCAGCTTTTCCCAGTTAGGGGTCGCCACAACAGAACTCCGATCCACTAATGATTGGCA
This sequence comes from Protopterus annectens, assembly GCF_019279795.1. Classification (NCBI taxonomy): domain Eukaryota; kingdom Metazoa; phylum Chordata; order Ceratodontiformes; family Protopteridae; genus Protopterus; species Protopterus annectens. Next base: position 1,337,598,275 of record NC_056739.1, read on the forward strand.
GTAGATTTTCACGGTACTGAGTTGCCAGCTCGACGCCCAACCTTCAATGAAGGCATGCCCATTAAATTTTGAAATACTGTTTCCCATGTCAAAGTCATTATATATGATTTCATATATGTATTTTGTAAATATAGGTATTTCTTTAAATGAAGAATTGTTAATTATTCTACTTAAATCTTGCAAATGTGACAGAATACTCTGTAAAGTTAGCCAGTCCTGTTATGGAATTTTGTATGTTGTTTTTATTACTTGAATATCTAAAATGTTTAGTTCTTTGATACATTGGAGCCAGCAAACAAATCCTTTCTGTTCCCAGGAATTAATAATTTTGCTATATATTTTATGTGGACTGTTCTTTGTGACTATAAATGGTGTTTAAAGATCAAGCCAGATTTTTAAATCTATATTTGCATTAATAATTTTCCTAAATGAGCCAATGTAATAATTAATCATACTAGTTTTAGTGGGTTTAGTTATGTTATATTGCAAACTAATACATAATATGTGCCATGGCAAATTGTTTTTATCTGTTATTTGAATTTTTTTTGTAAATCAAATTAATTTATTGATATTACAGTTAGTAATTCTTTCCAATTTGCAGAGTAATTTGGACTTATCCAATCTAAGACTGTTTTAGATATTGATGTTTTTATATATGTTTCTATATCAGGAATGTTTATTCCTCCCTGTTTCCATGGTCTGATATGATGTATTAAAGCTATTCTGTTTCTTTTGGGAAACCATAAAAAATTTATTAGGCATGAATTTATTTCTTTAAGTATATTCCTTTCTGGTAACAGTTGTATTGCCAAGGCTATATATAGGATCATGGGCAGTAAAACTGTACTCTATCTTCAAATGTTAATATTATTTTGTTCCATTTTTCCACAGAAATTTTAATTGTATTGATGATATAATTGTAGCTTTTTAGACTAATTCATTATTAGCCTTGCATAACTCAATTCCTAGATAATTTAAGGTAGGTTCTTGTTTCCCTATGATGTGATCCCCCTTAATCTGCAGTTATTTTTTTTTATTTAAGAATAAAAAATTTGATTTTGATTTATTGAAATGGAGTACTGAAGTCATGTGAAATTTGTCAATTAATATATCAAATTTTTATATCTCTTTAGTATTAGATAATGTTAGTAATATGTCATCAGCAAACAGCATTACTTTAGAATTGTATTATCCATAAACATCCATTCCTTTGATTTTTATATTGTTACTAATTGAATCTGCCAATATTTCAATAGCCAGAGCAAATAGAATCGGTGACATGGGACATCCTTGTTTAGTGCCTTTTGTTATATGTGTACATTCAGAGGTAAAAGGACCTAACTTGACATATGCTAAATTATTTGTATATATATATATATATATATATATATATATATATATATATATATTTGTGAATTCAAACAGCATTAGGATTTTGAATAAATAGTCCCAGTTTAGGGAATCAAAGGCATCCTCTATATCTAAGCCAATTATGAGTATTTCTTTATTTTCTTTATTAACATAATCTATAAGAGAAATTATCCTTTTAATATTGTCATGTGTGTATCTATGATATATAAATCCAGTTTGATCATTATTTATTGTTTTGGATAGTGGTAGTTTCATTCTGTTAGTTAATATTGTCATAGATATCTTATAGTCATTATTTAATAATGACATAGATTTATATGAGGTTTGGGGATTTGTTATCCTTTAGGATTGGTGTGATTAAGGAATATCTCCAAGAGGGTGGTATTAAAGGTTGTGACTGAATTTCTAATAGAGTTTTATAGAAGAGGAATAGTATCTTTGAAGGAAAAAGTTTATATGTTTCCATAATTATGCCATATATACCTGGAGCTTTATTATTTTTACCCTCTTTTATTGTATGTGTAATTTCTTTGTAGGATATGAGTGCTTGCAGATCTAGTTTTAATTTTTCTGTTTTTTTTTTTATATTAGAACATTTTTCATCTTGATTTAATTGACCAATATGTATATTTTCTTTTTGGAAATGTTCCATATAGTGATTTCTATAGACATCAACAATGTCACCTATATCAGAGACATTTTCCCCTTTCTTTTCATGGAAGATACTTTTAATGTTATTAGCTTTTGACTGTATTTTGATTCTTGTAGATAAATTATGTAGATATTTGGGAGAAGTGGCCAAGGTATTCATTTTTAGTTTTTCTAAAGCTAAACTAGTTTTATGTGTTAGAATTTCATTGTATTTATTGTTTAGTACTTCTACTTTCTTTTTCATCTCCAAATGATTTTGATTTTTTTCAGCTTTTACTGACAAACGTTTGGATTGTAGAGCTAATAATTCAGAATCCCATTCTCTGATTTTTTTATACCAAGTTAGGATTTTACCATATATGTAAGCTTTTAATGAGTCCCATATCATTATTTTATTTATCTCTGTGGTGTAATTAATATCTAAGAAGAACTGTAATTCAGATAATAACCAAGGTTTGAACTCTTTAATTTTAGTTATATATGCTGGAATTCTGGAGTTAAAGATTAATGGTTTGTACCCATTTTGAAGTTTTAGTATCAATGAATTGTGGTCAGAAAGGGGGCAGGGAGTGATTGAGAAATTAATGATTTTGGAGTGCAAGTCATGGGCAGCAAATATTTTACCTATTCTAGTTTGGTTACCAAATCTGTGATCTTGATGGGAAAACAATAAAGATTTATCTTCTTTAAATTTTAAAGTATCTACAAGATGAAATTCTACCCACTTGTTTAAAGCTTTTGATACAGTAGATGTATGCAGCAGTCTTTTATTTATACTTTCAGAAATATCAAATATGCAGTGTTTTTTTTTTTTTGGCTGTTGCTTAGTTATTTGAGAGAATAAGCTTTAATGCTTATTCTTATTATTATCTCCTTCCAAGCATGTTTACACAGTCCATAGACTTTAAATTATGAGACCCTTTTAGTTTATTTGTTACAAGTATATTTCCATCCTTATATACTACATATCCGTACTTCAAGCATGGGCAACAATGCCCATCCAGTTTTGCCAGAATACCATTCACTAGTTCATGTTTTGTGTTTCCAGGCTGTTCTTAAAATCCAAACCAATATTTGTCCTGTTCCATTTTACCAGCCTGTTCAATGCAGTGGCCAGTCGGCCAGTGAGCCACTAAACACACCTTCCATTCCCACATATATTTCCATGAAGGAAATCTGATGACTCTCTAGCACTTCCTGGCAACCCCAAACTCACCTAGAATCAGCTATCCCTATATTCCCAGCACGTCCGAGCAAGCTCACCTCCCAGACCACTGCAAAGGGTACTGCACAAGACCATGTGCTCTTAGTCTTTCACAATAACTCAGACTTCCACTCTTATGTAAGTCCTTAATGTGTTTGGACCAAAATACATTTTAAATATAAAATTGTGCTTATTATTATTATTTTTTTGTTTATATCAAGAATCAACTTAATGAGCTAAACAAAGTGTTGGGAGACCATCAATATGTGTACATGTGGTTTGAAACAGCCCTTTTATTATATATATTTTTTTAAAAAACAAAAACTGCATTGCCGAGAATCATCTTGGAGGCTCTTCAGAGCCATTAAGCATTATCATCACTCTGTCTCCATTACCATAGCAACCTGGGAGCGTCTGTTAATGTTAGTGTGTCTGTGTACTGCATACTAGAGGCTTGCGATGCACCTGAAGCAAAGCTTCACTTCACTGCAACTTCAAGCCTAAATTCCCTCCCTTTCAGTGAGGCAGCAGACAGGAAATGAAAGGAGAGCAAATAGATCAAAAATAAAAATCCCAACAAGCTGCCACAACAAAAGATAACACATTCTTCTAGCCTTCCCACCTCTCACTCAGCAGATGTATAAACAAACTATTCTCTGCCAAAATATCCCAAATCACAGTTTTATCCACCCCTTCCCCTGGATCCAGGCTAAAACACCAAATGGCTCTTCCCAATACACAAACATCAGTAAACCTCAATCACAAGTCGCAACCCACAGCTTCCCAGAGACAGAAATGGCAATATACAACAGCTGCCAGACACAGCTCCATCCATACACACCATGTCAGGCTTAATCAAACAGCATGGAAGCTATGATATCTGGCATAATTAATATTAACTATGTTTAGACAGAATAATAATGACATTTGTACTAGCTGCCAGACACAGCTGCATACACGCACACCATATCAGGATTGATCAAAGAGCACTCAAAGGTATAGCTGCCATAATTGATATTAACTATGTTTAGACAGAATAATAATGACATTTGTACTAAGAGCTTGCTACTATTATTTAACCATGATATACATGACATTTCTAAATCATACTTAACTGAAGAAGGCATTAGTCTCCATGACAGCATTTCTTTTCAAAACACTCTACTGTTACTGCTATTATATATTATGTTAATTTGTTACATTTGAGTCTGAACTCTGATGAATGGTACATTGTTGAATTAGTTAATTAATTATTTAAATTATTATAAGTAAAATCAATGAAAAATTAACAAGATAAGTATTCATTGAGTTCAAGTAGGGGAATAGAAACTTCTATGTTTGTATTGTATGTTGCTTTGTTTGGCTTATATATAATGTAAATAGTAGCCCATCTTGACCTACCTTTGTTTGTGAAAAATTATTGGACTCTGAACATTCTGAAAAAATCATTACTGTTTCTCAGTTGTTTAAGAAACCCTCCTTTTTTTAAATAAAAACAGATGACAAGTGATGTACCATATCAGTTGATACTTTTTTTTTCACTAAATATTTTTTTTTTATTATTTCAAATAAGATGTCTTAAACATTACATGAAATAAAGATAAATAACATATTTACAATTTTAAAACATTACTAACTTCAAACCATTATATAACTATTTATATTGGTGTCTATGCAAATAACACTGACTTTCTATATTATATAAAGTTAGAAACATAAGATGATATATCTTCTTCGATCTTTTCGAGTATTTCCAGTACTTTCATCCAAGAGTAATAGTAAGAAGTAGATATTTTAGTTCTGTTCTTCACTGTTAATATTTCCATGTGAGCAACTGTTGTTGTTAAAGTCTCAAATTCCTTGAACATAGGCGAAGCCTCATTTTTCCAGTGTATAGTTATGATTTTACATGAAATTGCCAATAGTGACCATAGGATTTTAGTGTCTTTTTTTGGTACACAGTTTGGAACAGGAGAGTTGAATAAAATTAAAGACTTTGTTAATTGAAAATTATCATTATAAACAGTCTGAAAAAAATAGTTAATGGATTTCCAGTACATATTGAGACATATACATTCATAAAAAACATGCTGCCAATCTGCTTTTATCTTGGTATGGCATCTCCAACACTGATCTTCAATAGAATACATTTTGGCTAACCTATGTGGTGTACAGAAACTTCTGTGTAGATATCTCCAAGTGAATAATTGCCAGTATTTTGATAATGTAGAAAATTTGGAAGATTTTAGAATATTACTTTATTCTTCTTCAACTGGAGGATGGTTGTTTATTAAAGTATAATAATCCCAGTATGATTTTTCATGATAGTTTTTTGTTTTTTTAACAATTTTATAGATATTAGACAAATAACCTGTACCCTGATAAGGCTGTTTTGTGATAAGAATAAGGTATTCAATGAGTTTTGGAGCTTCATATCTAACTGAAGGTTGCATTTGTTCTATTTTATTTATAAGAAAATGCCTTAGATTTTGTAAAAACAGCCAATTGTCTTTATTTATATTATAATTATAAATTATCTGTTCCTTTGTTAGAATTTTCCCTTTCTCTATAAGTTGATGCCAAAAGAGTAATGTTTCTTCTTTAAGTATATTTATTTTAGATATTTGGAATGTATCTAGAATATTTGGTGTAAAAGCTATAGGGAAAATAAGAAAAATCCAAGAATTAATATCTGGTATTTTGTTTATATATGTTTTGAACACTGAAAGTGTAGAGCTTATATAGTTTGATGGCAATTTATTAATATTATTCCTTTTCCCAAAACAATAATCTTTTAACATCCATATAAGGGGTGATTGTATTACTGTTAAGTTGTCTTGTATGTGATTATAATTGATTTCTATGTAAATCTGCTCATGGGCTTGTTTCCATATAGGTTTGTATGAATTATTTAACCATAGTGTTATGTTTTTAATAACAGATGAGGTAATATATAAATCAATATCCAGTAAATTAATTCCACCGTCTTCCCAATCTGGCAAATGTTTATTTAAGGCTATACAGGGTTTATTTGGAAACCATAGAAAATTTAAAATTAGTTTATTGTATCTTTGAATAATATATTTGGGAGGTGGCAATGAAAAATTTTGTATTAAGTATAATATTTTGGGAAATATGATTATTTTAATAAGATATAATCTGTCTGCTGTTGAAAAGATATATTTATTCCAGTAACCAATTGTTTGTTCTATTTTGTCTAGTATTTTATTATAGTTAAATATTAGAGAATCTGTTAATTCATTGAGTAGATTTATTCCCAGATATAATAATTTACTTTCTGTTACTATATATTTGGAAAATCTTTTGTTTATATTATTTTTTTTACAATTACAGGGCATAATTTTAGTTTTGTTTTCATTAAATTTTAAGCCTGAAATATTTTGAAATTTATTCATGGAGTTAAATAGAGCATTCAAAGACTCATTTGCATCTGAGAGAGTTAATAGTATGTCATCAGCAAAGAGTTGGATTTTAAGGTTTAACATTTTATTAATACAAATGCCCTTTATGTTATTGTTTGATCTGATTTGATTTGCAAAGGGTTCTATGAGTAATGCAAATAACAATGGTGATAAAGGGCAACCTTGTTTAGTTCCCTTTTTGATTGTTATAGGGCCTGATCTATATGATCCCAGTTTAACATATGCAGTAGATTTTTCATATAGTATTTGGATAAGATTATTAAAATTAGAAGGAAAGTTATATTCTTTTAAAACTAGTGAAAGAAAGTTCCAGTTAACCGAATCAAAAGCTTTATTAATATCTAATGAGATTACATTTAAATCTAGGACTTTATGTTTGCTATAATCTATTAATGTTAGTATTCTTTTAATATTATCTGAAGTATTTCTTCATTTAATAAAATCTGTTTGATATGTGTGAATTAAGAAAGGAAGAAAGTGTTTGATCCTATCTGCATATATAGCCATAAACATCTTATAGTCTATATTGAGTAATGATATTGGCCTATATGAGGAACACTGCTTCTCATCTTTATCTGGTTTGATAATTGGGGATATCAATGAATATTTCCAAGAGGGTGGTATATTCAAATCTTTATTGGCTACATCATATACTTTTAATAATAAGGATATGGCTTGATTGGGTATTAATTTATACATTTCTGGTAGCATATTGTCTGGGCCAGGTGCTTTATTTGTCTTGAGCTTTTTAATTTGTGATTTTAATTCTGTCATATTGATTGGTTTGCTTATAATGTCTATTTGTTCTTGTGTTAATTTAATATGAATATTGTTTTCTAAGTATTTTTTTATATCCTTAGTAGGTGTATTTTGAGTATTTATGGAATTATCAATGTTAAATTGGAGTCTGAATGCTTCTAAAATATCATTTAGTTCCGTAACTCTTTTGTTAGTATTAGGAATAAATATTTCTTTTATTTGCTTAGATTTAATTATTTTTTTGTTCTATTAGTTAAGTATCTCAGGTGTGCTGAATTAGTAGAGTATGAGTTTATTTTTATCTTTTCTAAGTTAATCATAATCTTATGATGTAGCAATTCTGTATACTTCTTATTGATTTGTGTAAGTTCTTGAACTTGAGTAGCATTACCCTTTTGTATTTCCAGTTTCAATTTATCTGCTTTGTTTTGTAAGTCTAGCATATCTTTATTCCATAACTTCCATTTATTTATGTACCAGGATAATATCTTCCCATATGTAACTGCTTTTAATGAATCCCAGACATATATTTCTGAAATATCTTCTGTGTAATTTATTTCTAGAAAGTTTTTGATTGTTTCTTCATAAAATTCTTTGAAATCTGTCAATTTTGTGATATAGGAAGGTATCCTAGTAATGGGATTTGAATAAAATGGTGTAAGCTCTATCTCAAAGACTATGGCATTATGATCAGATAAGGGACAATTTATAATTTTGACTTTGTCAATTTTTGTTATTAGGTCATTGGCAACATATATTCTATCAATTCTAGAGTTAGTTTTATATCTATGAGAATAAAATGTGAAGATTAGTGAGTCTGGTTCTGCAAATTCATTTATATCTTTTAAATACAATGTATCTATAAATTTTGATAGTGCTTTAGAGATAGGTTGTTTTCTTCTTTGGATTTAGAATCTGTATCTTTTCATTCATTATACAGTTGAAGTCTCCTGCCAATATCAGGCTACCCTTAGTTAAATGAATTATCTCTTCAAAATGCTGTTTAACTGTTTTTAATCCTAGTCCTGGGATCCAATATAGATTTACTAACATATAGATTCTCTTATTTAACTCTATTGAAACTAGACAAAACATACCTGATGTATCTTGTTGAGTAGTAATTATTTTAGGTGTTAAAGTTGGGTTGCAGTAGTATAGCTACTCCTCTTTTTTTGTTTTGTATTGAGAGTTTATTAGTACTGTGTAATTATTAATATTTAAGTTGTTTATATCTCTATCTAATAAGTGTGTCTCTTGTAAAAAGACTATTTGTGGTTTATGTAAGTTTATGTACTTGAATAGGCTTTTCCTTTTATTACTATTATTTAGACCATTAACATTTATGGATAAACATTTCATTTCCTAGTTTTGAGTTTGTTTTATGTGTGAGTTTATGTAAATATTGTTTATTCTTAGTTCCATCTTGGATACAGAATTCAAAAAGTTTTTCTTGTATGATTTTTGCATGTTTCTGAGTGACACCAAAGTGATAGAATAAAAAAAAAGAACTTCCAAACTTGTAATTCTTAACCTTAAAAACCATTCCCTATTGCTATGAGGTAATATACCTCTTTGTTTGGTTAGTGAATCTAACCAAACAAACTTTCTACCCTCACAAATAATATTTGGATCAGTTTCTCTTATCCTCTTAGTTTTTAAATAAAGATAATTGAATAATATATTAAGATAATCTAATCAGCTAAAATATATACATATATTCTTTACTCATCTTATTGTAATTCAATAATACTTATTTCTAATCAGGTTTCAAAAAGGTACAAATATTTAGATTAAGGTAGTATCATTTCAAAAGAATTTAGGGTATTAATAAACATCATGTTAAAATCTATAACTGTATATTTCATACATCTGTTGAAAACTATTTACTGACATTACTGTATAATACAATACCATTGTTGTGCAATTGTTTTAGACTACTCAAGTCTGAAACCAGTGTTTAAATTAGTATTTGCAAAGTCATATTGGAATAAAAACATGAATAATTCTGAAACCACATCATATTTCATGTTTAACATAAACTGAAATGCAATACAATGTACAAGTATATTAATATTTCTTTAGTAGACATTAAATATGTTCCTCTGATTGCATTTTTCAGCTTTTCAAAGACAATACCCATGGCTGGAGACAACAAGATCAAAATTTAGACATCTCCCTTATCCAAGAGACTACTTATAATGTTGTTACTTGATTGAGTGGTTTGTTGTTAACACTTCTATCAACTTTCAGAGGGACTTTGTATAATCAAAACTGACACAATACAGAGGTAAATCTACAGTGCACTTGACCACATTTTTAAAGCAAACATATGTGTATATCACATATTAACTCTTACAGCTTAGACTGACACTTAACCAGTGAGTTTATCTGCTGACAATAAGTGCTGGAGATATAATTTTGACTTACTTAACACCAGTAATTTAATCTTATGACTGAATAAAAGTTTAGCATTAAACATCCGGTGCTTCTCATTATAGTATTTAAAATGTATACTGGAGAACATATCAAAATAATGGAAGCTGCTAAGATTTAAACTATTATGTATGAAAATGTTACAGGTTAAAATTCCTAACCCATTTTGCAGTAAATAGACAAAATGTATTTAAACTATGGGGTAACACCTTTATTACATCAAAAAGGTGTTTAAGAAGCTTGTTTTTCCTCTAACATCAGAGGATAGCTATGGTGATCCATGCACTGCAAGAGTATTATTTATCCTGGTAATTGCTTTATGACTGTATATAGAAATATTTAATTCAAATAATTAACTGGCATTACAACAATATTTCTCAGAAAAGTTGTTTTATAGTTAATGACTAGATAGAACGCATCATTGAGAGGATACATTTTTCAAATGTCAAGTGCTTTAGCTATAAGTGTCCCCTCGAATTAATCCCCAATGAATTTACTGCTTACTAAACTTGCAGACTAATATTGGCATCTTTTCATGTAGTCATATTGGAACATGAAAATACAGGTCTGCTGAACAATCAGGCTCTCAACTGCTAGACAATACATTTGTCTGCAGAAAGGTTTAAGAATTATGGTTGCATTGTCAAGCATTTTTGTTTACACTAACAGTAACATGATATACCCGCATACACTAGTATTGTGTCATTCTTGATAATGTAAAAAGCCAGGTAATATTATAAGAAGGGTGAAGCCACAGCCAGGTAATATAATAAGAAGAGTACAGCCACAGTCATTATTCAGATGAGCAAATGGGAACAGCATGAGCTATCTAAGGATTGATAGCTCGTTGAGTACCTGCCACAATGCATGTTCATAATGCATGGTAACTTAGTAATAAATTAGGGTGTGGGCTAAGCCTCTCCCTCTTCTACTCAAATTAGATTTAATACAATATGTGTGTAGAACACAGATGCTTCAACAAAGCTATATGGGATATAAATATTGTATAATTGACACATTGGGTTAAATCCACTGTTGTTATGTTACTTATTATAGTTGTTTATATAATTATTGCTTTTACTTTCTCTATCTAGTATATTATACTGTTATTTAAATGTTTGATTTGCTAAATGTACTTTTAACCTTCTTGTTGCATCCCATTTGTCCACTTGAGGGTATATTTTGGTAGCATTATATTAGTAGTATTTTGTAGGAGCACCAGTGTGGGAAATGGCAATTTTCCGTAAAATAAACCTGTCAGTTGCTTGACATTTACTAGTTTCTTTAGAGAATTTGTAAAACAGCAGTGATTTTATTTGCTGATGATTAATTTCTGCTCTTTAAACTCTGCTGTATAAAACATAGTAAAGGATAGCTAAAATGTCTGGAAATCAAAACTGACAGAAAGACAAGCAGATATATGTCCTTATCTATCAAGGTGCTAGAAGACATCAGTAGCCATAAGCTGAAAGTGCTTCAAAAAATATATATCTGTGTATATTTATATGAACCTTTTATATTATTTACATTTCCTTAGAAGGAATTTAGATTTCTGTATCTTTAAATGTGAACCTAGCTTATTTACTGACTAGACGTCAGTTAGAAAGAGTCAGGGGATGGCGTACACAAGTAAATGCGACAAGCAATAAGTAACTCAAGTTTCTAGTGATGTTTGTGGCTGTTAAACTGTCTCAAGAATCAAGCGGGAAAAGGTATGTGTGTTTTTTCTTTTTTCTTTTCCCTTCTCTTACTTGGTGACAAACTCATGTAGTGTGCATGCGAGCACTCTAGTTTGTGGAGTAGTGTTCATAACTATCAAACTTTGCATTTTAAACATGCTATGCCTTATTTCTCTACAAAAGAAAAGACAACAGGATATCTAAGCTAGTCACAAGCATCTTTCAACTCCGGATGTCCCGAGCCACAACACACCTGACTTATAGCCTCAAAATATCACTTAAAACATATTTTGTTCACTGGACTATATCAGTATGTGCATATGGGTCAAAGGCAGAACATCTTTTAAGATTATTTAAAGTAGTCTTATGATACATCCTAACTGAAATACTTCATTTCAAAAGCAACACATTTCCGCCCAGCATTAGCGTTTATCCAAACAGGGACACTTTTAACTTATAAAAAGTAATGCTGTCAGGGATGTAACTGATAATAAGTTATATAGCAGCCATTACTATACCTATTAAGCAATATAACCATATACTGATTAAAGTATTATAAGTTAATGAAGATTTTATAAAAAGAAGAGAAAAAATAAAAACAACAAAACACAAAGAGAGAAAATAAATAAATAAATAACTATTTGGGAACATTATTATGCATTGATTAATCTGATTAAGAATATGAAAATAATAGATGGATAGTAATGAAAAATAGAGTAATGTTTAAATTATGCTTAGTATATTGATGTGATTTGAGATAAATGTATTTACATTTATGCTAATTTTGACATTTAAAATATAATTGAAAACAATACCTGCTTTGGTGTAACTTGAAGACAGTAAGAACTTTTCTTTTGTTGTTAGTATTATTATTTAGATTTTTACAGAATATAACATATGTAAGATTATTTGTCCTTTAGTTTTTTTTTTTCTTTTGCTCAACAGTTTTCCAATTATTTACTTCAGCATTTCTTTTCAGTGTACTTATTGTCCAGTCCATAGATTCTTCATGTGTTAGGATGTCGTTGTTGGTAAGGTATTTTATTGCTGAATCTGCTGTTTCAAAGATGTTTTATTCCATTTGGTAGAAAAACTTTCAGTCTTGCTGGGAATAAAAGATGGACTTTCAGTTGCTTTTTCTTCAAGGTTTTTATTATTGGTAGAAATTCTTTTCTTTTTGAAACCACCTTTGTAGAATAATCATTGTCAAATCTTATTAATGAATCATTGTATTTGATGGGAGAATTTGCCCAAGCATTTCTTAATATAAGATCTTTATCTTGTGTAGAAAAAAGTCTCACAATTATAGATCTCGGCTTGTTCTTACCCGGAGAAGAAGCATTTCCAGAAGCTGCTAGTGATCTATGTGCCCGTTCTATACCATATGAAAGAGCTTCAGGTATTTTGTTACATCTGGTATCCAGGTGGTAAGAAAGTTTATCATATTGTCCCTTCAAATTATTATTTCTTCTTGTTCAATTTTCCATATCATCAAGCTTTTCTAGTAAATATGTGTTCTGGTGAAGTAAGAATTCAGTTTGTTGTTCGTCTATTTGGACTCTAGTGTCAATGTCACTTAATGACTATTCAATAAGTGATATCTGTCCTTTCTGCTGTGTAAACATTTCTTGAAGCTGTTTCAGTTGTTGTGAGCACTTTTCTTTAAAAGTATCTATTTTATTGTCCATCTTATCGATTTTTATAGTAAGTTTCTGTATATTTGTAATGAGAGACTGCAGGTCTTTTTTGAGAGAAGAGTCTTGTGCTGTATTCCTTAGATGACTCATGCTGTAAAGCTGATATTGGTGCTGATTTTCCAGTAATTAATTTGACAGGAATTATTCAAGTTCTGACAATAAAATTTTTCTTATAGATGCTCAGAGTTATTAGAAATAAGTTAGTAATAAAAATTTCTTCAAATTAAATATTATTTTGTAAAATTCCTGTCAGGAATTGTATTGAGGTAAGAGAGCTGAAATGAAGTGCAGCTATCAGTTCAGCATCCTAGCCACGCCCATCAGTTGATACTTTGAGAGATGTAGTTGTAAGAGTTAATTTTTTGGGACAGCTATCTTGGAATCAGATTTTTGTTTCTTCTTTCTAGCATCAGTCCAAGGATTTGTTTCTTTTATTCTTTTAAGAGTAGGGGCCATCCATTCCATTTATTCTGGGATAGACCCTATGTTGTTGTTTTTGATGAATATAGTAGCTTCTTTTAAGTCATTAAAGGTTCTCATCTCATTGGCAAAAATTATTTTTAAATTGGCTGGAAAGACCAGCTGTGCTTTAATGGTGTTTTATTTCAACAGTTTTATTATTGGCCAGACTTTTTTCCTTTGTTCTAGTATTCTGGAAGAATAACCATTGTCAAACCTTATCAGGCTTTGATTGTATTTTAAGGGTGATTTTCTCCAAGCAGATTTTAATATTAGCTCCTTGTCCAGAAATGAAAGAAATTTTGTAACTAGGGATCTAGGTGGAGTATTTGTTGAGTTAGAAGCAGGTTTACTCAGAGCTCTATGCACCCTTTCAATTCCAAATGAAAGTCCCTCTTTCAAGTCTAAAAATTCAAGAATCCAGGTTAAGAATGAAATAATGTTTTCTCCTTCAGTGTTTTCAGGCAGACCAACGATCCTTATGTTGTTTCTCCTTTCTCTGTTTTCTAAGTCATCTATTTTTTTAAGCAGCCATGTATTCTGTTTAAGCAGAAATTCTTTTTGGAATTCTTCCTCTTTGAGTCTCCCTTCAATGGCATTTAGAGAAGTCTCTATAGTTATTATTTTGTATGGTGTTGCTGTAATAGTTCCTTTTGAGTATCAGTCTGTTTTTGAGAATTTAATTTGAGGTTTTCTAAGTCACTTTTAAAGCCATCCATCTTCAAAGATAGTTCCTGTAAGGTAGATGTCATCAGTTGCAGTTCTCTTTTCAAAGCAGCATCTGGATGAGAATTCCTTGAGTTGTTCATATTCAGTGACTCAATATATCTCCAAGATACCTGACAGGAAACTTTTTGTATATCTCCACCAAAATTGATATTTATGCAGTTTAGTAGTTTATCTATAAATTTCTGATGTTTTAAACTTGAAAATAATAAAATTTTCCTATATTATTATACTAGTTTACGGAGCTCTCAAAATTCACTGCTCTCAATTGGCCATCTAGGCTCCGCCCCCCCACCGGCAAAGTTCTTGACTGATTGTAAGCAAGGCCTTTTCCATTGTATGAGGCTATTTGGGAGGTTAGTGATATACTAAACTGTAGTCTGGATCTCCCCAATCTACTCCATTTTGTCTCTGGGCAGGAATACTAAAGTTGACTGATTAAAACAAAGTAATCACGGTTCTGTCTCTAGTCTATGATCTTGGGTTGATAAGCATGATTACTAGGTAGCATACCATAGACAGAGCTGTGTCATGAAACAGTATAACTGGTTTCATGTGGTTAGTGTAACAAACTCACTGACACCATACAAATAGTGCACTAAAGACAGCCTTCCAGTTCCACTGCATTGGATCTTTATTATATGGGTTCACAGGCATCACATGACAATGTAATCTGATGACGGTGTGGATCAAGTCTGTATTCAGAGGCTCTTAGTGTGCATCTAATGTGTGGTTTGTTCTTACCTTTTTAAATGTTGTGTCATTATTATTAAGAGTCACTGACTACTAATGTGTAGGTACAATCCTTCTTTAACTGAACTGTGCATAGGCTGTGTAACCTGTATGTGTTTTATCTCATGAGCTTTGTTTCAGAATGTTAAAATACACACGCAACTAAATCTGCATACATTAACAATACCCCACTCTACGCAAATATAAAAACAAGGTACACTTCATCAGATTCTAGCATCAAACCATGAGCACTGAGCTTGTTTCATGCCATTAATATAAACTACTCAAATAAAATGTTGATCTTTAATATGCACAGCAGGGTAAAACAGTGCTGTTTATTATACAGTGCAGAGCAACAGACTTTTATGGGCTTTTCATCCAGAAAAAAGGAGGTCATTATCCCACTGTACTCATCCCTCATTAAACCCATCATAGAGTACAATGCCCCATTTGATATGTACTTCACAGGACATCTGCAACAACTGGAAAGGCCACAGAAACACCTCACTCAAAGAATCACAGGCCTAAAGCAGATTCCCTATGCTGACCGACTAAAACAATTCCTGCTATACTCTATCACATAGCGTCTACTCAGAGGTGATCTCTGCTTAACATACATGGCCATGTCAAACCCAGAGCTGCTGGACATGCTACACTTAAAGAAATCCCAATCCATCCAAGCCACATGCTCCAGGGACCTAAATCTTGTCATCACAATGAACAAAACATGCTGGAGGGATAGGTTCCTGACCCAGAGACTCCCCATACTCTGGAATAGACTGCCCATACATGTCAAGCAGAGCGCCTCCTTATCCCTCTTCAAAAAGAACCTTGATGACTGGATGGGAGATAGGAAATTTACCCCAGGGATCACGTCAGTCGCCCTGCTAGACAGGGGTCCAGGGAAGTAAATATTGTGGAAAGAAATAGTCAGGGAATTGTTATGGCTAGGCTTGTACAGGCCCTAGGGCCGATAGCCTAGTATCAACCTATGAACCTGACACTGTCCATAAAAATCAACAAAAGCAAAATGAAATGATCAACCACATAAAACTGTCATAAATCAAAAAGGAAGAAAATGCAGAAAGCATTTTTTTGGGGTGAGGCACTCCCCTTGCTGTACTTCTTCACCCCTAACCACTGAAACCACAACAATGCCAAGATTCAAAGTCTTAACCACCTGAATTGTCCAATATACTGGTCAACAATGAAATGGTCAGCTATGTCAATATGTCCCTGCCTTTTATATTAACTGTGCAAGGAAACAGTGTACCTTATTTTTAACTGTACAGAAAGAAAACTTGAAGTATTCAAATTCCTTGCCATCCAATCTGACGTACCCCATTTTAAGATGCATCATGTTGGGTCATAGGTATGCTGAAAAATATAGTAATAGTTCAGTTTTCCATATCACCAGGTAAGTAGTGCAGATGTATTGACACTTACTTATGTGTACAGTTTGTCGTATTGTTATAAAAGCCCTGAAATTTACTCTTCTAGTAAAAGTTCTTATTTACTATGATGCATTTTTGACACAGATATACCAGATAATGTGGTCTGCCTGATATTATTAGTGTATGCTCTCAGTGGCACAAAAATTCAATCACTTAGAATTTGGAATAGAACACATAGCATACTTGTCTTACAGCACCAAAGGCAAAGGCAGGTGTGTTACCTGTTGCACCACTGCCACAACATACACTAATAACCAATAATAGCAGGCAGACCACATTTTAAATATATATATCAATGAGAGTGGAGCCTGATGGAAAATTTTTCCTGAAATAAATAAATATTTCTCTTTGATGCATTACACATTACTATTGTGCACTGGCATTATTTAAAAACTATATTTCTTATCCTTTTTAAATCACTCTATTGCATAATGGCACTTCTTGGTCCTAAACATCGTACATTAGAAATAAGGTTCAGGGGATGTGACCAGTCAATAAATAACTGTTTTAAAACAATTAAATCATTGTCTAAAACAAGTATTCAGATACTAATCGAGACAAATGTACTAAATATCTTTTGAAAGTATTTTTAGTTCAAATAATCCTTTTAGCTAGCAAATCTAGTAGATTCCCTCCCTGCCTTTCTCTCTGATAACCCTCCTTGTGGGAGGAATAAAGACGCCTTGTTGAAATTTGAAGAAGTTTATTCAATTAAGTAGGTCGATGGACAAGTCTTCTCATCCATCAACCTACTTAACAAGAATACTCATGCATCTACCTACTTAACTGAATAAACTTCTTGAACCTTTAATACATCATCTACAGGAATAAAGATTAGCAGGAATTTCCATTAAACAAAATGTTTTCAGTCTTTCATCCCAAATAACCAGTATTACATAATATACATTATCATCTACCCTTCTCACATATTTTTCTTATTCTTATAATATCCATACATAATCATATTCATATCTATATTGTTTATGCCATTAATTTTCTCAAAAATATTTTCTTCACACAACTTTTTCCAGAGTTTCACCACTCTTCAAAAAAATGCTCTGCTGTCTCTTCCTTCCCATAAAATAAACTCACTCTTTCAATTTTCTTTTTATATGTCATAAAACCTTTTACTGGCAACTTATTTATTACTAATCTGCATAGTAAATACTGACACTCTACTGTCTTGCACACTACTTTTCCTTACTTTAATGGCTTTAATTATTTCTTCTGGTAAATTTTCCCATACATTTATACAATAATATTATTTCATCATATTATTATACCACATCTTATTGTCTTTCTCTGTATTATCAATTTTTATTTTCCATGGTACTATTTTTTCTTCATAATTTTTAATATCTTCATTTACATATTCCTTTCCTCTTTTTTTCTACTCTCATCATCTCCCAGAATTGTTTTGTACTTATATTTAAACATTATCATTATTAAGTTCTCATTTTCTTTCTTTACCCTCATTGCTGCTGTATACAAGTTTAAAGGGGCAGAATAATATACTGGATTTTGTAACCCCAATCCCCCTTCATCTTCGCTCATATACAGCACACCTCTTTTGCACTGGGTTAAATCTTGAACCCCATATGAAAGAAAACACCAAAAGCACAATTTCCTTTTGATATTTTTACTGGAATCATATAAGCATTTGACATATAACTCATTTTCCAATTAATAACAAATTCATCAAATAAACTTTTTCACTGAATGCTAATCTATATGTCCTCCACAAAAGACATATTTCTTTCATTTCTTTTATCAAACCCTCCAATTGCATCATAACTATATTTTTTCCAAATTTTATTCCTAGCAAAGACACTTCATTCAATGAAAGACACACCGCCAATTTTCACCACATCATTCAAACCCTTAACTTTTATCATTATTCAAGGTCATTCCCATTTGCTTTAAGCATCCATTCAAACAAACCACTTCCCTCATCCATACTTTATTTTTAGCAACTACAGCTATATCATCTGTGTATGTCAAAAACTACTGGAATCACCTCCTCCAGCATCACATATCTAACATCTTACATTTTATGAGCTATTTCACTTACTATTACATTTATTACTAATGTAAACAATATTCCACTCATGGGATACTTGTTTTATACCACACTTCAAGCATATTTCTTTACTCAGCCTCCCATTAAAAAACATTCTCACCTAGTATTTTGATATACTGAAATATACACTCTCCTAATTCTGTTACCTATTACATACTTCTCCATAACATCACACAACGTATGTCCTACTGTGTCAAATGTCTTGCTAATATCACCTACCATATGCTTCACATCCTCCCTTTTACTTACACCATCCACAATTTCATTCACAACCAGTAACAATTCTTGACTTCCCATCCCTTTTATACCATATATACCTTTTTCCATAATATCCCTCATACTTCCTCCCATTTTTCTCTGTATTATTTTCATAAAATGTTATAATCTGTGTTTAGTGTGATCAGTCAACATTATTTTTTCATTTTTTTCTCATCTTTCTTCCATATAAACTTTAATATCCAACTACATAAGTCTGCGTAACAAACCATTCATTCAATATATTTACAAAGTACTCTCTTTGCTAATCCTTTCATTTCTTTCCATACCATATACCATACCATATACCATCTGTATCTGATAATGAATCAGCATTTACTTTCTTAAGTACTTCATCCAATTCACTAATAGCAATTCCTTTTTCAAATTCTTCCTTAACTCATTCTGGATTTTTTGTATACTTTCCATTCTCTCTTATTTTCCATATGCTGGACTACAACACTCATAATTTGCTCTTGTGTTCTTTTTACCTCTTCCTTTAGATTTTTTATTTTATACTAATAGGTTCATGGGTAAGCACTAATTTAGCTGCCTTTGTGGGCTATTTTAAGCCTAGCCAATTTCCCTCAAAGGTGATCAAATCCTGTACCAAGTGTCTGTGAGGTAAACGCCTTAACCATTAAGCCAACCACCTCCTATTAATATCCTCCTTTACTATTTTACTCAGATACGCAGATAACTCTTCCCACCTTCCTTGAAAATATCCCTGCCTAAAAAGTAATGTTTTTTCTTGATTTTTCCCTATATTTCTTTTTTATAGCATAATACTCTCTTGAATTATTATCTAAATTTTCTAATACATTTCTATAAATTTTCATATATTTCACTTTCTCTTCCTGTATTATACAATCTTGCCATTGGGGAAAACAAAAACAATTTTTGTACTTCTTTTTAAATTCAATAAACCATTCAGACCAATTTTTCTAGATGTTCTTCATGGTTAGATGATCCTCCCATAACTGTAATAATTCCCACTCTCCAATTTCATCCCATAATTTATCATTTATTCTTTTTATACCCTTTCTTATTTTAATATACCCCTTTTATTCCATCACCTCCATCCCTATTGCTAAATGGTATGAAAAACCAATCACAACTGTATCATGATCTGCTACCCCCAAGCCTTCTGATAATGCAAAATAATCAATTTCAGAACCGAGTGCACCCTCTGTACATCTGATGACATATTTATTTTTTTTTTACATTTGTTTACAGGGAAAGTCCAACTTGGAACAAAGCCAATTTTCAGCAGAGGCCTGGGGAGAAATGCTCTAGAAGCATGTCTTTGTGATGTGGGAGGAAACTGGAGCACCTGGAGGAAACCCACATGAATGCAGGGAGGACATGCAGACACTACACAGAAGGCACCCCAGCTGAGAATTGAACCAGAGAACCTCTTGCTGTGAGGTGACAACACTACCGCTGCACCACTGCACCTCCAGCTAATTTACCACAGTTTAACATTTCCTTTTTTTATGTCTTTCCCTATCACTTTCTGTCTTACCCTTAAATCCCATTTAGAGTCTCCTGCAATTTTAATTTTCATATTAATCAGCAGATAATCTAATATTTGATTAAACAGTTTCTCTCTTTCTTTGCTATATATACATATATATATATATATATATATATATATATATATACAGATATATATACAGAGATATGAATAAATATATATGTATATAATGCTAATTCTATAAACATGTTCTCTCAAGCTAACATCCACAACAGTTAACCTTCCTATCCTTACCAGCATTACATCTACTATTTTTACTTTTTTTTTTCCTGTTGTTGTTTTACACAACAAAGTTACTCCAGAACAATTTTAACATCCTATTCCATATTATATTTCCACTCTGCAATTCTTCTGTTTGCAGTCTTTCTTCATCTGTCAGGAATCTTTCATCCTCTAACAGAATAACATCCAGATCACATTTAGCGCACCACTCCAGTAAGACTATCCTTCTTACAGTGTTAATAATACTGTTCACATTTACTGAAAATACTCTAAAATTGCTGTTTTTTCTTCTTTTGAAGTTTAGGGGAAATATTTTCAAATTTTTCTTTTTCTTAGTTTTACTCTTTCCCAAATTAATTTTTCTCATTGGTTTATGTACAAATAATCTTTGATCCTCAGAATCATATTTTTTACTGGCTAGAACTTCAAAAACATTATTAGTGTCCCTCTCTTCTTGCATGCCCTCTCTCTCCTCATTTTCCACTCCATAATTTTCTTCTTCTACAGTTTCTTCTATGCCTAGTTCACACTCTCCCCCACCTCCTGTTGTCCTTCCTCATGTATGTTTTCTTCCCTTTCCCTTTTGTTTTCATTATTTATTGTTCAGTATTGACAATCCATCCAAAAGTGCCTTTTTTAAAACAACCTGCATTCAGGCACGCACCTTCTTGTGGTATGTCCTTTCATCCCAGACTGGGTACATTGTACCTTGTCACAGTTTTTAGTTAAATGTGAAAACTCCCCACAAAAGAATGATTTAGACTGCCAGCATATCTTAATGTCTCTCTATGAACAGCCACAGAATACTTGGAAAGTGTTTCACCATGTTTTTTCATACTTCACATCTTCCAACTTCCAACCGTCATTCAGTATGTTTCTATCATCTCTAACTTTCACGATGTTATCAGTAGTTTTGCATAAAACCCTGCATGCCTTTTTTAATATCTTCTTCTCCCAGTTCATCAGTTCTAAACTACAAAGTAACATTTTTTAATATTTAAGTTGTTATCAGAAAACAAATAATTATTCAATGGATAAATGTCTTTCTTTTGTTACACAGTTCTAGAAAGTCCATCATCAGTCCCACGGTTTCAAATGTTAAATCACAAAAAGTATATGTATAAAAGAGTGAACATTTTGAGCTTTAAAACCCAGAATAGTTACCATATTATTCCATACATAATATGTCTATTACAGTATCATTTATTGTTCTTATTCTCAGAGTTGGTCTTCTCTTCCTTTTAAAAACAGTTTTAATTACTTTTTGTTGCTGATCTCCTTTTTTGCCTGCCATCACTGCTGCATATGTTTTAGTTTCTACATTATCTGGTGCCACAAAACCAGACAATGTCTCTGTTTTTATTTTTTTTTTCTTGCTTTCTGTCACTGCTGCATAAGTTTTAACTGCTGCATTCTCTACAGCCACATCGATGGTTCCTTCTCCACATTACCATCTTCATCACTTCTGAAAAAGTTATCAGCTGTCTCACCCCATGATACATTAGAACTGTCACCTGGATCATCCTGCTCAATTACTTTTAACAGAACATCATCTGCAAGCCCTCCTGATGCCAGTTCTGTTATCTGCACCACTCCAACAGACACGCTGCTCCCTACTGAACAATTATTTTCTCCAAATTCTCATTTTCCACCTCCACACTCTCCATAGCTTTTCTCTCCTCCTCTATGATGCTGCTTCACTTACCCCTCTTCCTTACTGCTGTAGGAACTCTCTGGTGCCATCTAGCAGCTCCAAAGAGAAAGGGAAGTTCCACAATGCCCTGGCCAATTTCCCCAAGTTGTATAACTATCACGTCAGGTCTGCCCTGAAAAGATGTCACCAGCCAACAAAGGATAAATAAATAAATTAAATACATTTGTACAAGTTACTTATCATTGTGATATGCTTACTATGACTACATATCATGGCTGAAAGAGTAAGTATGCTCCCCAGCATAACCTGCCCACAGATGGTGCACTGCTTATGTGCTGAAGTGGTAATAAGGTACAATATATTCAGAGATGGACAAAGGTGGGCATGGTCATCCATGCCAGAAGTCCGACTAGTAAATTTTAACAAAGTGATCAGTAACAAAGATCATCAATATGAAAGGCAAAAAAACCTGCAGGAGGAATGTGGGACAGCTGGTGCATCTAATACACCCACATCAATTCTTGATGAGCAGATTCTGTTCAACCCAGTCCCTGAGGTGTTTATCACTGGTGGTCAGCATGGGATTAATGTAGATACTCTCAGACACAAGGGTTGGGAGGTTGGTATAATGGTTAAAGTGTTTAGCTTACAGACGCAAGGTACAGAGTTTGAGTCTAACTTTGAAAAGGATATTGGCTAGGTTTAAAATGAATAGCTACCCTAG
Organism: Protopterus annectens; assembly: GCF_019279795.1. Classification (NCBI taxonomy): domain Eukaryota; kingdom Metazoa; phylum Chordata; order Ceratodontiformes; family Protopteridae; genus Protopterus; species Protopterus annectens. The sequence continues at coordinate 1,337,621,355 of NC_056739.1, forward strand.
TACTTACCTATGAACATATAGTGATCCAAATTCATACTGCAAGTTGTTTCATAAACAATTAACTCTTCATCCTTACAAGTGTGCTCCTAGACTCACTTATGCTATGTCAATGCCCTTTGTCAGGTACATAAAATGGGCAAGGACAAAACAGATTGTTGCTTCGGAAACCAGCACAAATGCCACACTTTCAACAAGTATTTGATATATATATATATACTACTAAAGGAGCAATTTGTTTTGTTGTTTTGTATGTGCTTTTTGCAGAGATGCAGGAGCTGGATTTTTTTTTTTTTATTTTATATTTTATTTGAACAACATGCAACATGGTTTCTGTCTGTCTGTCTGGCTGCACATACCACCTCTGCATGCTTTGATGTGTTTGTATCTCTTGCATGACAAACAGGACAACAAATACCACAATGGCCCTGGCAGATCCTCTAGTAGCTTATGTGGTTAGCCAGCCTTTCATACAACCTGAGCATGTTTATAACCACTGTGGTCCTGATTATAACCCTGCAGAATGTTTCCAGGTGCTGGGTATGAGTGCTTTGGTAACTGGTGGATTAGCACAGCTCTGTAACTCCAGTGATGATAATGTGTCTACAGGCACACCAATCAGGCATGGTAGCCAGGTACACAACCCCTCCCTATGCTCCACTCCTTCTACTGGTAAACCAAACAGGCATGGTAGCTAGGTACATGACCCCTCCCTCTACTTCACTCTTTCTACTGGCACACCAATCAGGCATGGTATCCAGGTACACAACCCATCCCTATGTTCCATGCCTTCTACATGTAAACCAATCAGGCATAGTAGCCCAGTACATGACTTTTCCCTCTACTCCAGTCCTTCTACTGACACACCAATCAGGCATGGTAGCCAGGTGCTGCACTACCCCTCTCTCCTGCCCCAGCTCTTCAGTGAAAGAGCAAAAACACATAAGAGCTGAGATCTAATGGCCGGTGATTCCCGTATCGCTCCCCATGTGGATTGTGGTGTTTTATTTTATTTTTTTCTGCTAGGGTGGAACACTAACTTATAAGACCAACACAGGTCATTAGTTGAACCAACTACCCCTCTGTCGGTTGGCAGACTGTACTGCCCTATCTACAGTGAGCAGTCTGAATGGTGTGGTTTGCACCTTGTGTATCTGTAGTCAGTCTTTGTCAAGCAGCTGCAGAAGCACAGTATCAACAATGCACATTTTTTTGTGGAAGGCGTATAGTCTGAATGATGCCACCTATGTACCAATGCAAAATTAGGTTGCACTGCCACACATCAGGAACTGCTCTTCCACACCTTTCAGAGTTTATTTTGTGCACAAGTATTTCATGTTTCTGTGACTAGAACCACCGAGTTTCTCAGATGCCAACCAGCACAGCAGTCATGTTGTTTCTCCCTTCTGTGGTCATTTCTACTTGACCTGCAGTCCTGTTGCTGTGGACATTATGCCATTTGGCCATTCTACATGTAGTGGACATATGGACTCTTTGCCTGCACAGTGGCAAATGCCATATGGATGTGGCCATGGTTCCAGTTCTGCAGCACTGGACACTGGGGTCATTGTCATCAAAACAGACACCTCTGCTGGTACTGTGGTGAGGGCCTGTGTCTGAAATAAGTTCCTCAGTTATCTTAGCTCTGTTCATGGCACCTTGTTTAGTAATTGGGACATAATGATCACATGAGTATTCCGATTCCTTGAATGTGTGCATTTACATGTATGCGACTTGCTCCTGCCTACTGTGCGTGTGCTGCCATATTAGCCATCATACACTCCTGCATGGCCTGGCACAGCATCATCATACCTTAGACAAATGAATGCTGAATTAGGGTGGTGGGGACCTGTTCAGCAAGAGGTTGCTGCTATACATGACTGGTCTGTCAGGGTGGTGATAACATCGATTCATATTCTCATTCTTCATCTTGTAGCTGTAATCCCAGAAGGGTAAAGATAGTAGCTAGAATTTGCAAGGTGAGATTTCATGCAGCACCAGCTGATGTAGTAATATATATTGCTGAGGAAGTATAGCAGTGTTACTCCAAACTTATTCAGACACCTGAAATACCTCATACATTCCACAAAGTGGGAATACTCAGCGATGCTCTTCATGTTGTGTTGCTCATTACTGTATGCATCCTTCTTAGCTGATGCAAGTAGCTAGATCAGGATCAGTGGCCACAGCACCAGATGTATGCAGCATCACTAAATAGGTGTACATGTTGGACGTATTGTTTCAAAGGCTCATTGTACAGTACATGCATGAGAGATGCATTTATCATGATTCCCACATGGATGGTTACAGTTTGCATTGAGAATGCATTCATCTTGGATGAAAACCACCTGCTGTTAAAGAATGACAGCCATACAGTTGATATATGAATGTGTGCATGTGTACTTGTTATCCATATGGTGGCATGTTTGAGATCTACGGCACCAATTATTTCTGGCAGTCTGGCCATACAATGGAATCATTGCAAACTGCTTGTCTTTTCCCTCTTTGACTTATGGCTAAGCGTACAGATGGTGGCTTGTTCTATTAGGCATATAAGGAAATAGTATAATATCATATTAGCAGGGAATATCCTTGTGATAATCCCCAACTGCAGAAATGTGCCAGTTGCTAGGATATGGACTGTTTTGTTAATTTTGTTGCATACTGCAATAAGCTGTGCAATCCCCTGTTCTTAAACAAGTTGCAGTTTATAATGTCAAGACATGGAGAGAAAATTGGTGCCATGCTTAGCAGAGCTTTTGGGCTAAGATGTAGCAATCAAAAAGAGGGAGAAGGCTTAAACTAAAGGGATAGCAATATAGCATATTATAGAAAGAGGACCGAAGCCATTAGAAGAGGTAAAGAATGTAAATAGCTGCAGGAAAGGAATTAGCAAGGACACTGACTACCTTAAGCAGTTTAATATTAATGCAGTTCGGGGCAGTAGTGGTTCCTTCAGTGTAGCATTAAATGTGTGTCTACCACCTCAACTGTCTGGGATCAGAACTGCTTGTTTAAGGGATTGGCATTGACTCGGCTGCATGAAAGGTAATACGAAGATCATTCACTCAGTGTTCACCTAGACAAAGCTACTTGTTTGCAGACATTACTATGAGTTTACTAATTTCTTATCATTACTTATTATGGTTACTCTTAGTTCAGTAATGATAATTCATTTTGTCTGTCTCCAGCATAGAGTACTAAAATACTCATTACTGATTGTAGAACTGCATTCAAGGTTCCTAACTTATTCTATCCCTTATCAACATATACACAGGTAATCAAACAAATAAATTCAAAAGTAAGTGTATATACATAAAGCAGTCAGGAGAAAAACAGCAATTAAATTTAACCATATTTCTAATTTATTCTGCAGGCAGCTTAGAGCTTAATATTATGATATGCACATCTTCAGTTTAACTGAATTATTTTAGTGTGCTCTGTCCTACTTCCTCTTGGAAACAGATTAATGATAATAATTCTATAAAGCCTTTTGGCATAATATAATTTAATGAAGGCTTTTGTGATTAGGGTACTTAAAGTGTAGGTATAATCAACTTCATTATTTCCCAAACTACTTTAAGTAGTTACTTCTATTTTTACAAATACAGCTGACCTTTGTCTTAATAAGTATTCTATCATTTTTATTCAAAGGTTTAATGGATCAGGTGTTCAAGTGCATTAAAATGGAAATTTCTGTTATTTTTAATTCAAATGGGACAAGAGAATGCATACTTCAACTAATCATTTCTCATGCCAGATCTGCAGCAATTTTAAAATGTTCACGGCTTTGTAACACTAACCTGAGATAAAATATAAAAGGTATAGTTTTTTAAATAGATTAGTAAGCACAAATAAATGACAATGGACAGCAGAAAATGTATGTATATATTTATGTATTAATTAATTGTTAACTGTGTTAGCCCAGCTAGACAAAGCTCATTTGCTATTTGCTAAGGGGACCAATCAAGACAACTTTCACAGAAACTGCATATTAATATATATATATATATATATATATATATATATATATATATATATATATATATGGGTCTACTTCATATGACCTAACTTTCATATGACTGACATTCATTTGACTGAGACCATATAACCTAAAGTTCATAATACTGAAAACTCACTTGACTGAAGCTCATAACACTGACACCTTACAATGCTAGATTTTAACACACTAAATTGCAAACTATAGACATGCAAACTTACAACAACAATAACTAACACTTTCCAGAACTTAAAAACTAATTATATGCCCTCTTATCAGAAACCAGATGATATAAAACCAAACTAGGTGGGGACTAAACCCCCCACACATCCCAATATGGGGAGCTGTGCCCCCCACACCCCCTAACTATATGTAATAACCCCAGGAAGGTTGGGAGGGTGGCCTAATGGTTAAGGTGTTTGCCTTACAAACACAAGGTGCAGGGTTCAAGTCTCCCAATGAATAATTGGCTAGGCCTAAAATGGCTCGCAAGGGCAGTTGGCCTAGTGCTGATCTATGAACCTAATCTATGAACCTAGGATCACACTACAGTGGGGAAAGGGGCATATACCTTTTACTTACCTTACAGTAGTCTACAGCTGGCACTACTGTGTTAAATTTAGCACTGTAAGGTGTTGGTGTTATGAGTTTCAGTCAAGTGAGTTTTCAGTATTTTGACCTTTAGGTTATATGGTCTCGGTCAAATGAATTTCAATCAAATGAAAGTTAGGTCAAATGAAGTAGACCCATATATATATATATATATATATATATATATATATATATGTATATATATATATATATATATATATATATATATATATATATATATATATAGATTCACTTCAGAAGCTCGAATCCCCAAAATCTCGAATTTCATATAGCCGAGACCAAAAGATTGAGTTTTGGAAACTCGAACTTCTGAAATGAAACCGTAAAAAAAAAAAAAAACCTCAAACACCGCTGTGCCCCCCACACCCCCCTACTTAAATATACCAACTCTGAGATCGCGCTACAGTGGGGAAAAGGGAAATCTCCCATTTTGCACTGTATGCGGAAGCGCAAAAAGGGAGATTTCCCACTTCCTGTCAACACCGGAGAAAAGATAAAAACATTACGTGCACACAGACCGTACAGGAATCCTTGCCTCTGTGTGCACGTAACGTTTTAATATAAGTAACTTCTTATTTATTAACACTTTACATATTCGATTTACTGAAATCTTGATGATATGGTTTCGACCATATGAAATTCGAGATTTCAGTAATTCGATTATGTGAAGTGTTCCTATATATATATATATATATATATATATATATATATATATATATATATATATATATATACATATATAAAATACACACACACACACACACACACGCACACACACACACACATCATTGAAACATTTTAGATGAATGAGAGTAGTTCCACATATATATATATATATATATATATATATATATATATATATATATGCTCATTGAAATGCACTCAGTAATCTGCTATTTTCAAACAAATATAGACGTGAGTCAGTATTTCAGCTGTAGCTCTAAGAGGAATGTAATACTTATTTATATTGTAGGGATGGATGGACAAGTATTTAAACTAACTCTTTTTTGCAGAGTATGTGAGAGACCTCAGCTGCAGGAGTGGTACAGAAAAAAATTTGTCTTTTCAAAGGACTCGAAAGATTCAAGTTTCTACACAAATAAGAACTGATTTATAATACAAGAGACATCTGCAGTTAAAAGAATGACTAGATGAAGGATTATTTCCATTTATTTTCACAGAAGGTAAATTCAGAAACCTTGTTTATTTTCAGAAACACAGCTGTCCATATTGGCAATGACCCTAGTCAATAAACCTAATGGAATGCTTATATAAATATGGAAAGCTACATAGGAGTTATTTAAAGGGTTGTAAAATAGGACATATGTATCTGTACCCATGCATTCCTGACCTACTGTCTATGCTGGCTTATCTACTCATTCTACCATATAAAACTCTGATGGAAGCCGTCATGTCAACATGTTAGCAAAGACATGAGCCAGGAAATGTATGTGGAAAGATCACAAGTCTTAATACAAATAAACTGGAATGTAACATATTTAATTAACTACTGCTAAGTGTAGTATTAAGAGTTCTGGTATATTTGGAGGGACTTGAATCAGTTCTCTATACTCAGGCCTCTCAACAGTATCAACTGGTCTCATACATTATTAAGAACATGCCTAATCTATGTTTTGCTTTTAAGGTTGATTAGTGTGCCTTCATCCCAGCATTGTTTCTTATCATATAAAAATATAGATTAAAACAAAAATAGTGTTTTAGTAAAACATAAAGATGAAGATAAAAAGATGCTCCACAAAACAGTCTGAAGACTGCTGTAATTAGAGCTTGTATAAATCATTCAGTAAGTGTGGGAGGTAGCAGCATTTTAAAAGGATTATTTAATGCTCAATTTGACCTAGTTTATTTATTATATGGTTAATCTATATAGATGAAAGTAAGGCAGATATTGCCTAGGAGGTTTTCTTTCTGATCTTGTCTTAAGACACCTGTATTACTCTTTGATTGGTGTACCTTCCTAGTCAGATCACCCCGATACCATCGCCAGAATGGGTTACTCCTTGGCACCTAGGTGTTTGGAACTAGAAGAAAGAAGTTGGTGGGGCTTCCCCCACCTACCCAGGCAGGTGAAAAATAAGATTAGTTGGATTCCACAGGCCTCTGAGGCCTGTCACTTAAATTACACCTCTCATGCCTTTTTCACAGTTTCAGATGAGAATCAAGCTCAACAGGCTCTTTTCTCCCCACTGATTCTGCACAACCCATTCCCTTGGCTGTGGTTTCACTAGATAGTAGGCATGCATAAAGAGAATCTTATTCATCCGTTCATATATTTCACTAGTTAGATGACAAAAGCATTTGGCTATCTAAAGAGTCATAGTTACTCCAGCCATTAACCCATGCTTCACTGAATTTCTTCACTTTGACATTCAAGAGAACTAGACAGAACTCAGCATCCAAGATGGGCCTTTTTAATATTTTATTTTAATTAAGCAATCAGATTTCCCAGGTCTATACCAATTCCAACCAATCGCTACTTGCCAAATGACACAGGGGACCATTTGGGACTGGTAGCCAACACAGCCAGAACCATCTAAAGGGAGCGCCCAGCATTCATCTAAAGTTAAATGCACTGTCTCCTTTGCCTTCTCATAGAGTAGCCATGGTGAGGAGCATTACTTCTCCAGCTGAGGCTCATACCCAGCCCTGTTTTGCACTCAAGCCTAACTGACACAGACCTTGGAGCCAATCATTATCCTGAATTTATGTCTCTGACGTTGCTTTCTTGTGTTATCTATATTGTTTTAACATGTCAGAGGCTACTCACCTTGGAGACATGCTACAGATATGGGTACAGGCTACAGCAAAACTTCCAACCTCTTCCCAGGATTTTCAAGGGCCAGTGAGGGCTTGCCTAACACTGCCAGAACTGCACTGCTTTTCAGGGCACATGCCCCTCCATCATGGTGAACCCATTCTGAAGTACCTGCCCCTTTAATAAAAAAAGAGAACTCTCCTAAGGGGTCATGCCAGCTTCTACACAAACATTTGCATCACCACACTAGTCACAATAAGAAGCCCATCTTTGCCAATTCAGATGGGGGGATCTAAACCTGACTCCCTTTTGAATGGCTGAGAGTGATGGAGGCTATTGCCCTTCTCACAGGAATGGTGCTCATTTATCTGTCAGGACTAACTAAAAATATTCAACTGTTGTTCACATGGACCCTTTTTCCTCTTTATTCTTCAAAGCTGTCATTGAATATTTGCAGCTATGACAAACATCTGCACCTGGTACAAATCCACCTGGGCCTTTGCCCTGGGATTTAGTACCAATCTCAGTGGCCCTCTTTCTCATCGTAGCATTTTTCCTTTGGCCTTCAGCATCCGCAATGCTCTGATGTGGTCCAACACTCCATCACCACAGATTTTTCTGTTTAGTTCTGTTCAGCTGCACAATTGCATTTACTTGCAGCAACTTTACATGACTATTTCATGCAATAAATGTGAAAATTATTACCTGACAAATTTAACCTCTGCTTCTTGACAGCTATAATGCTATAAGTCATATCAATGTTGTTCTACAGAAGTGTTTCAAAATAATGTATCTAATTAGCTCTGAAAGCATTCTAAATGAATAAAGCGTTGTGGCTTCATCCTTTAACTTCAAGCAAGTTTGTTTGTTTTTTTGTCCCTGAAACCTTTATAATAGTCTCTGTTATACATTTCAGGAGATAATGCAGCTTTGTGGAGACTAGGTATATAATGACAGGCGATTCCTAGCTGTAGCATCTGGATAGACTGACAAAAAGTTTATCATGTAAGCCGCTGACCTGCTATACTCCTTCCTATTTCTTTTGTAGTGCTACTGTACTAGTATCACAGAGTCTGTACCTTGCAGCCAGAGAAATGCATGCTTGAAGCTGGTCTAGGTAAATAGATTGTAGTTGTGGTTTTTATCACAAATACCTAGCCACCAAAAAGGTCATTTCTAACCCTCCCCAAATACAAGCATGAATATGTTTCTTCCAGAGGGCTTTTCTGAACTTACTGTTTGAAGACTTTAATTGGACAAGGTTTGCTATTAATCACATGCAGAATCACAGCATTGTATGTAATTCACCTTTCCAAACCATACATCTGAACAGCCGTGTGTGTGTGTGTGTGTGTGTGTGTGTGTGTTGCCATACACAAACACAACATACATATCATAGGAAAATCAGTCTTCAGTCAATGCATTTGATATAAAATGATCTTTAGCTCAAATTTCAAATACCTCCACAGCTCTTGCCCCAAGTGTGTCATAAATAACACCTGGGTATTCATCACCACACTTGCACTGTTCTTTATGTCCGAAATTGATTTTTTTATTACAATGTTTAGAACATTTTTATTAAGATGTTTAAACAAGAAAATATTTATTTTGATTGATTTTTTGTTGACCAGGTTAGTACTATTAGGCCAGCTGCCTCTGTTCAAGAGAGACCCAAGGTGGTATTCAAACTGACTAGAGGAAATTTTGCCAAGGCACTAGAGGACTTCTCCTACAGGCAGATTAAGAAGTAAACAGAAAGAAAAGGAAGGAGGAGAACAGAAGCTCTGACTCGGGCGAAGAAAATGTAGCTGTTTGTATGCTGACATGCAGTGTGTCTGCAGAAGCAGACCTAATTGAGCAGACTTTTCCTGATACAAAGACTGAGGAAAAATGTAAATTATTTTTTAGCAGAGGGCAGCTTGGCTACATGGCATTTATGAACCTTGATTGAGGAATAGGAACCACTGAATGGCTAAGCGATATCCTGATCACAATCAGTGGAGAATTATTTAGGCACATGTGATGGTGAGGGAGTGGAATGAGAGATAGCAGTGGCTAAGAGGAATTGCTAACATTGTCACATACTGGACACAGACAGAAGTAGTCAAGGGGCAGTAAAAAGAGATAGACATATGTGTTGGCAACAGCTATGGCTGTTAAAAAGAGAGTACAGCAGCAGCTTGTGAAGATGAGGATGCCAGCTTGAGAATTACCAGTAAAATAGACTGTAAGCATGAAACTGATGCAATTCATGACAGGATTATTGAGTCTATGGATATTAAATCAGTTATTCATTTAGGAAATTAGCAATTTGGAGAGGTTATCTTTGAATCATTTGAACTACTGAACACATATACAAACATTATTGACTCTAGTAAGTACAACGGTCCCTGGAATGAAGATGTGTATTCTGCTGTTTCACCATTATATAGAAAGAAAGTGACTGTTCTTTCCAGGACTCACATAATACTGGAAAAAGATACTAAGAGCTATTTTATGACTGTTTGTAAAGAAGTACATTCGATTTCAAAAGTTTTTGATTGTAATCTTTGGACTGTGGTGTGGGATATTTGGGCTACGTTGAAGAAAGGAAATAATATATTGAAGCCTTTTCTTGTATATTAAATGTTAGCTGTGGTGCAGACTAATAGGGCATGTTGCAAAAAACTGCAAACTATTTTGCAGATATTGTGTGTCAGAGACTCAAGTGTTTTGACTGAGGTTAGGCTACAAGGAGGAAGAAAACATAGTTAACACACATCAACCAGATGTCTGAAAACATGCTCAGCAAAACAGTATAACAAAGGGACGAGATATGGAAGTATCTGGGAATACTCTATAAATGGGAAAGAATGGACAACAGAAAAAAAAATTGATATGTTATAATCCATGATGAATTAACAATAAAGGAAGGAAAGACGAAAGGTGTGCCCAGTGATGAAAGGACAAGAGACAAGAAAAGAGGGAAAATTTTAAAAAGAAAGTGCTACACAAAGAATGAAAAGGGATATATTTTCTATGTTAGCAGTAAATCAAAATAGTATTAAAATAGAGAAAGAATACTTACAATATTAAAATGGCTTAGGAATGTTGATTTTGATGTAGATGCTTATTGGATAAAGGAGAGGTTAATTATGCATCTAAAAAGCAGTTCAAATCTCAGTGGGGCGGGAATGTGGTATAGAGTTGAGGAAAAGGTGTGTGTGAAATCTGGAATTGTTGAGCTATCCAGGACATAAGCATGTAACATAGGTGTCTTCTTCTACTTCTTTTGGCTTTTCCCGGTTAGGGGTCACCACAGTGGATCACCTATCCGCTCATGTTTGGCAGTGGAGTTTTTACGGTGTCCAGTTGCCAGCCTGACACCCAACCTTCCCCAGAAGGCACACACATGCACACACTCACGCCTAGGGCCAATTTAGAGTGTCCAATCCACCTACAGCATGTCTTTGGTGTTGTTGTTGTTGTTTGTCTTTTGGCTTTTTCCCGGTAAGGGGTCGCCACAGTGGAACTCCGTTCCGCTAATGATTGGCAGTAGATTTTTTTATGAAATGCCAAGGTGCCAGCTCGACGCCCAACCTTCAACGAAGGCACGCCCATTTATGCACGCATGTCTTTCGAACGCTACCCAACCGTGAGGAGGACATGCAGACTCCACACATAAGGCACTCCCAAGCCAAGCCGATAATCGAACGGGAGAACCTCTTGCTGTGAGGTAACAACTCTACTGCCTTACCACCGCAGCATACCTACAGCATGTCTTTGGTGTAATAATTGCAAATCCTAAAGACTGATTATGACAGATTGTGTTACTAAGGGGAATATTTTGTTAATTAGAATTACTGTATGCACATATGAAAGGTAAGCATGGGGCAATTTATTCAGGTAGGTACAAAGTATTATAGGTTTGAACATCCAAATTATCAACATGTATATGATATAAAAAATAAAAATAAACTGAATGTGTTGGCTAAACTTAACAGACATGATGTATAAAGAAGATGTGAAGGAGAATGGCAGATGCCAGCTTGCTTATTGTAGGGGAAGGGGAGAGAGAGGATATCTGGCCACAAGCACTACTGACTCTGGAGGTGTGTCAAAGAATTACAGGTAGCATATGGGTCAATGTGGATACGTGTCTACATGTGATGGTGACTACACATGGAACCTCATAGGAAACCAATGTATGTGGGAGGCACAAGCCGACATAAGGAGGCACTACATACTTGGATGACCCACATGAGTTTAGGCTGTCCTAGTTCCGAACACCTAGCTCTCACTCCCTGATTGGCAAATGGATTCAAAGGCTTTCACTTCAAGCTCACCCTTATAAAAGGAATGGATGGGGCAACTAGGTGCAGAGAGAGAGAGAGGCACATGATGATGGTCATGCACACAGGATAAAAAAATTAGCAGCTACAGACTTCAATATATATGAGCAAGGTTAGTATATTGTTACTGTATAGCTAAATGTTAATAAAGTCTTCGATGTGTGCAGGCACTTACCTTTCACATATACATTTTCCATAGTCATTTCTACACAGAGGAGTAGGAACCCATTACCTTATAAACAGAAGAACCAGCAGGCTTACTGTATTTTCCAAATTAGTGTCACCTGTATAGGCATACTAAGCAATCAGTTCCTCTGTTGTTTTTTATTTATGTCAAAGGTATGTGGGAGAGCATGATTAACACTAAATGTCTCAGTGTGCAGATGGCTTTCCCCTCTCCTCTTATCTGCAAATATAACTTACTAGGCAATCTTCAAATCAGTCAGCAATGTAAAACTGTTTGAATAGTGACAAAAATGTGATGCAGTACTCAATGCTACCAAATACCATCTTCTACTCTGGTGGATCAAACACCTCACCATGATCAAACAGAGCAAATAAAAACCACTGGCTCTCTCTAGTTCAGCTATTGAATCTCAACAAAAATCGGGTGTTTATGGAGCACGGAATTATAGTGGTAGATAATGTCCATAAACACAACTTCTTTATGGATTAAGTCTTCTTGGTTCTGTTACAGAAATCAGACATACTTTTGCTTTCTCATCACCTGTTCAATATGTTTACCTTATACATCTGTCTTCCTTCCAGAATGATGAAAGGGAAGCAACTTAAAACAAGATAAACAAATCCACATCCGAATCATCTTTCAGGATTCATCACTGTTTTACAATTTAGAAATAAACACAAAGAAAATGTCCTTACTATACAAGCTATTATTTAATCAGATGGATTCTTTCTTAAACTTGTACTTTACTGGTACCATAGAATTGTGATTTACCACAGGTGTGCAAATACAGTATGCTGCAACTTTTACATGACTGGTGAAATGGCTTTCAACTATATAGTTTGTTCAACAATGGAGTTTCATCCATTTTCATGTCAGATAAGAAACCAGTTCTTCTGTGTTTAAAGGTAAGCTGTTTAACTATTTAAAGGGAAAAAAAAACTGCCATTTGTGTGGTTTAGACTGACATTTATTTCAGGAATGACTCTCAGTCAGTCACAGCCATTCAAATTCCATTTTATCATTATGAAGAAGTAAAACATGACTGAACCTTTTTCCTAGATTTAAACATTTTTCATTCTCCCCTACTACTACCCCTCCTTGTGCTAATTATCCAAATGTCTCTATGACACATATGTATGTATTTGCATGTGTGTGTGTGTGTGTGTGTGTGTGTGTCTACACAGACACACACACACACACACACACACACACACACATATACAGAGCCAGATTCAGCACAAGGTGACCTTGACAGCTGCCTAGGGTCCAGTGTTGTCTGGGAGACCTGGCCATACAAAAAAAAATTCCAACCATACAAAGAAGTCAGAACCAATTTTCCTGCTGAGATCCTTTAAAAAGGATGATGTCCTGCATGCAACAGCATTTCTTTCATTGGCAAATTTTCTGCTAGGCACACCTACAACAATGTCATCAACAGAATCTTTGAGCCAATAAACTGACACTCTGTAACTGTATACAGCTCACAGCCATGGATTTGGATGGAGCGCTGTTTCAAACATGAGAGGAGAGGGTTGAATTTCCTTTGATTTGCAGCATTAACATTAATGACTGCAGTAGAGAGAGAACTTCATTACCAAAACAAGGTGTGTGTTTGTGAATATGGACAGTGGGTTGAATTTTAGTTTCTATGCATGCATCACACATAGAATCAAACCCTGTACCTTATGTATGAAATGCAAGAGCCTTAATCCTGCACACTAACCACCAGAATTCCATTAACTTTCTTTTTTCTTTGGTAAATTACTGAGGATTGCAGTCACTGTCATTCATTAGAATTTCTTAGGTTTCATTGTTTACAAAATATGTGTTGATGTAAAACCTGTTGTTCTCTTGATCTTTTTAGTGATTTAGAGTAATCTGTTCTTATCTGTCTACAGTTTTGCAGAACATCTCTGATTTTGACTAATTTATGCCCTGTTCCTGTGCAAATCAATTAACCAGACAGTTTTTTTGGCAACTGGAAATTTTCTCACTAGTCCGCTGACCTGCGAGCTTAGTAAATACAAATAAAGTAAAATAAATAAAATAAACTACTTGTGAACCAGATTAGTTATGATGTAAAGGAAAGAAATGGTAGTAAAAAGGGGCATCATCAGATCAGCCATACTCTTTGGATATGATCCTTCGTTTCCTTATTCTGTTGAATGTTGACAGTTGCTTATTGTTTAGCTGTGAATAAATTGGACAGCTTGAAGTCTGCAAGTTTAATGTTAATATTTTAACTATGAATGCATTTTTAATTTAGCTTGTTCTTTTGCAGGTACGCAAGTATGAAATGCACTGTGGTTGGACTACAAGAGTTATCTAGTTATGAGCTGTTAAACAGCAGCTTCCAGTAGTATATTGTTTGATTCCGTCAGACTTCCCCTGCCTTCTATGTGACTCTGCCAAGTTACTTCACCAGACAATACTCTTGAGCTGCTCCTGAAATGGGATACTTGTGGCCAGTGAGCTGTCCCAGGCTGTCAGCAAATGCATTACACATTTTTCTTTTAATTTCTGCACCATTCACATAGGCAGTAACTAGTATTTCACTATACTATATACTATAGGAGTGTGACTCTCAGCATGTCTCTTGTAGTTTAATGGGTTGCAGATGCATTTTCACTAAATGTCAGTTTCAAGGGAAGAGAAATTTACTGTGTCTCATATTGTCTGTTTTAATGTGAGAGTATTTTGTTTATTAAATGGTTGTCAGTATTTCTTATATAAAATCTGAAATAGTAAATGAAATCCAAATCTCTGTGAAACTGTAAAAGTAAAGAAGAAAATAGTAGGTACACTGGGAGGTTTACTAGTGTTATGGTAACTGGGGAGAGATAGACAAAGAATTGGATGGCTGATGGGGACCTGATTCATAACCCTGCATATGGTCTCAATTGTCCATGGTCTGGCTGTGTTGACTCTGGAAGTTTATCTTGCAACAATACAACATTGTTAGCCATTCAGGTAGGTTATACTGAGTGATGTAACAGAGAATAACTATTCTTGATGACAGAGAAGACACATGAGGTGTCACTATCTTGCAAGCATGTAACCCCCCCCAAAAAAAATGTATGTTGTATGCAGTAATATTTATGATTTTTGTATGACTTATGGCTTGTTAAACAAAACTGATGTAGCATTTATATTCTCTTTATTTTGCTTTATTCATTATACTAGAGAATGAATTAATTCAGTAATAGGCATGGAGTGTATAATATAGTCTAAACATGTTGCATGTTTGTCATGTATTTTACAGCCTTCGGCAACTGCAAATGAGCTGACATTTGTCAAGTAATATAGGCTGCATTATATAAAGTGATGATCAGCTTGGTTTATCCTTAAAATGTTGAGGTCCACTTGCCCAACTCTCAGATGAGCAAAAGTCTGTTTTCAACAGTTCAAATTAGCAAATGGAAAAATGCCAAACTCATAACAGTGAATTCTAGTGTGCATTCACTGTTTTGAATTTGGCATTTTGAACGGAGATCTCACTAAAGTGAGGATCAGGACAAGCACCGTTTCCCTCATTGTAGTGTAATCTCGGAGTTAGTATATATAATTAGCAAGAGGTGTGGGGGGTGCAGGGGGGCTTCCACCCCTGCATAACGGTCGTCAGAGACATCCGGAAGTGACGGGTGCATACACATTCCTGTGTCGACTTTTTCTTTTGTATACCAGGTTCACTCTTTTGAGCATTCAGCTTTGCAGTTTCTGACATTTCGAGCTGAGTAAGTAAAGAGTCGCACAATTGTGTTGGGACATTTTAAAGGTAAACCAATCAGTGCATCTGTTATGTAGTCATTGTTGCACATTGTGATACATCTTCTCAACGTGATCAGATGTAAAGGATTTCTACATACAGTTAAAAATGTTACTCTGGCAGTGTGCTTAGAGAACTAAAATTGTGATTTAATAAGGAGCTGCTTCCTATAGCAAAGCTGCAGGGTTTGAATCTTTCCACAATCATTTACCTACTGTGACATTGAGCAAGTCACTTAACCAGACAGTGCTTTGGAGCAATTGGGGATTTGGGTTAGGTTCCTTTAAGGTCTAAAGTACTGCATGTGTAAGAAATATTTTGTTATTTGTCAGCCATTCCTTATTGCATAGCTAATTTAGTGCAGGAAATGTTATAGCAATATCACTGGCACACAATTTTTTAATGCAACATAGGTAATCTACTGTTAAACTACAGCAGGCACTGCATTTGTAGGTGATGCACTGAAATGCAAAGTTGTCTGCCAGCAGCAACCTCTATATTAGGAATAGCAGAGATTGTGCATATTGGCTTAACATATGTTATCAAGTGGTTAATATTTCTTATGCTCTCGTATTTTTCTGTTTAAACTGTTCTAGATATGGCTGGATCTTATGGTCCAATGCTAGTGATCTTTATACAATTCATGCAAAGCAGCCAATAAGGTACATGTATTAATTTTCCATAACAATACGAGGTGAACACAATCAGGAAACTGGCTAAACTGCTTGTGGGGGTAAGAAGCTCTCTGTGGATTAAAGTACCTTATATTGTTATCATCTGGTCATTTTTAAATGGTCTTCAATCTGGCTTTGCAGGACTAGTATGCATGTATTTGCTCACTGACAGGTTTGAACAGTGTTTATGGCAATTGTAGAGAGACAGCCAAGCAATGGGGCACTGCAGTGGCTGCAAGGGCGGAGGAGCCTGGTCAATCATGCTGTCTAGTGCCCATTTGACCATGATCCTGTTCTGCATATACACACATATACACCCCCTCACTCCCCATCAGAAATGCAGGACTCATAAATTCAAGTCATGCATCTCTGAAAAATGAAATGCAATTGTACTGAAAATAAAATGAATGTTGAAACTCAATGAAACATCTTCAAGACATTTTGGCAGCTGGCCTTTACCCTATGTATCTTCAGACATGTTGCTTATAAATAATGACTCAGACACTGCTGTACAACAGAGCATGGGGAATACCCTAAGATACTACAATCTCAGACTTAGTATATATTCCCCCTGTTCCCATTTACAGTCATGCTCTTTCAAGGTTCATGCTTATAGCCAACAAACTGCAAATAAATAAATAAATAAAATATTTCTATGTCTTTTCTTAGCCAAAAATATTAATTCATTTAGTAAATAAGATTACATCATTTACACAATAAAGTGGGGACCAGTTTAACATTCTGCCTTTTCAATGATAATATGCTCTTTTAAACAAGCTCCAAGCTACTTCAGTTGTTATGACCTTAAACTAAGATCACGTAGCTCAGCTCATTTGCATACTCGCTGCCTGTGAATATATCATCTTCTTATTTCTATACTTTTTTTCATATTCACACATACTTGTACTGCATTGTTCTATTTTCACTTTTAACCAAAACTGAGAAATATTTAGCCGAATCAAACTTTGGTGTAAATGACACTCTTGGATAATAGCTATAGCCTTTTTGACTACCATGAATACGGTAAGCAGTAATTACCTTCCATGAAATATTGTATATTGAACTTCTGAGTTCCATTACTGAACCTCAAATGACAAAAAAGAAAAAAAAACTAAAAAACTTAAGAAAAGCCTGAAACACAAATGGACAAAAACTGATATTTTTTTTTTTTTTACAGTATCCACAAACATATATCTATACTCCATGACTCCACATACACAAGGGATAGAAAATTCTTCCAAAACAAGGGAATCAGTAACAATGCGCACTTAAAAACCACAACAGCAGTGATTTCCTACGGAAAACAGTCATCAGCATTCTGTTCCTTACAGTTAAGTGACTTTGGCACCTGATATTCAGGGAATAGAAACTTGGCAACCTGTACAGAAACAAAAAATCTGTAAAATAATTCCTCCTACACAGGATCTTAATTTTTGTTATTGTGTTTAATAATGTTCTGCATCTGATTTATTGTTTGTTGATTACAAATATTTACCTATAATGCCATTATCAAGATTACTTACAGTTGCACACTAACTGACCCTGCTTATTCTTCTAATAAGACTATGTACCTTGTGATGTCCATCCCCTGGCCCAGCAATCAAGGAATCTCAATCCTCACCATCAACACCAGTGAGGGGCATCTCATATAGAAGGAAAGGATAACAAATACACACAGTAAAGTGCAATTTCCCTTAAGAGCACACAGAGATCACAGTCAGTCCGGGGCTGGTCACTCCCTTGCTCTTCAGGTCCCCAATAAGACTCCCCACTGGCACAGCTATAGGGTCCAGATCTCAGCCAGCTGGGCAAGCTAAAACCTCCAGCACCCTTTCTGCCCAACAAGTGCTTTGTGTCCCTGCCCAAGTAGCTGACACACACACACTTTGAGATAAGAGTTTATACAATCACACAGACACTCCTCGGGAAGGCTGGCACAGGTTCTCCAGCTGTGCCCCTTTTACCCAGACTATACAGTAGAAATCACTGCCACCACCCATCTAATATTTATCAGCTACTCAAAGGCCCTTAAAAGGGTGCCCAATTATTAGTGAGCAATATTATTATCCAAATGGTAAGTGCGACTGAACAGCAAGGCTTATTTGGATTGACTTGGACAGTAATCACTGTATACATGCAATGTACTCTAGAGCTTAAATTAACTCTACACAAAACAGCCACAGTTGAAAGTTTTAAAAATATTTAATAATAAATACTAAAAACAGAAGACAATACTTTTTACTACACAGTGCTAGTCAAGAGTTCAGAGATCACAGAGAAATACTTAAAATAATTCAGTAGTACAGTTCTGACATCACAGAAAAACACAGTCTACTCTTTCTAGTTTCTAGCTATTTCTAAGAGAAAACACAAGTCTAAGATAAACTTACATATATAGCAAAGGCAGTGCTGAGTTGGATGGTCAAGACAAAAAAGCTTAATGCTCTCTGATTCTCTCTGTTTTTAAAATCACATTCCTGGTTTATATTACATCATTCTTCATACTTCCCTGGGTTCCCAGGCTAACAGGCTACATTCTTTAGTAAGCTCACACCAGGTCAGGAAGCAAAGCCATTAAGGACATTTATGCATGCAAATTCTGACCATTACTCTGGCCTTAAAATAATATCAAGAATTCCTACATCTAGACTGGCCAGAACCAATTTTAAAGATCAAAGAAAGTCATAAAATGCTTGACTTAGCTTCCTTACAGCAGAGTGCACTGTTGTTACATTTTTTTGTAGTTCCACATGTAACAGCATTTTTCAATTTTAGACAACAAGCCTGTGGTTTACATTAATATTTACAGATGACATAATTATCTATAAAATTCTATCTGGCTAGGCTGGCAACCTTCATCTATCTTCACCCAATCTTCACATACCTCTTCATGTTAGAGTTTCTGTGTGTACTTAGCTTTGTATTCTGAAACTAGTTCTACTATAAATATGTGGAGGCTGGCCCTGTACATCCTCCAGACTTATACATACCAACTACATGGTTGCAGCTGCTCTAAGAAGTGAGACATTTCACAAAAGAAAGGAATCATTTCAGTCTACACTTAGAAATCACAATGGCAATTATTTGCTGTGGAAAACAGTAGCTGATGTTATGTTTTTTTGCATTTTTTCTTCAGCAATTGAAACTCCAGGACTTTCACCTCAACCACTTGTGGAGAACTCTCCAAAATTAAAACATGCTTTTATCCCAGTTTTGTTTTAATCAGTATACAATTATGTATATTTTCTACAATGCCCATTTTCCAGTGACAAAGTTACTTAATACAGAGGGCTTCAAAGCCAAAGGAGGTGGAGCTTCAATAGTTATCAAAGACATACACACTTTCAGGTTGGTAAAACAGTATGAAGCACAGTAGACACTCCAAGTGTAGTCAACTGTTGATAAAACACCTATTCAAACCATAGCTAGCTACAGACCCCCAACCATGACTCAGAACGCCCATTCGACCTATCTGGACTTACTTGAATCCATCAATATTCAACCCTCTACCCTGATTCTGGGTTACTTTAACTACCCAACCACAGAGTGGAAGACCTATTCTAGCCCAAACATGAATGCCCAGAGATTCCTTGACTTGCATTGGATCAGCTGGTTAACACACCTGCGAGAGGTGAAAATATCCTGGACCTGGTCCTAATCAACATGAGTAGCCACTGTAGTACTGCTACAGTGTCATCCTCCTTGGTATGATCCAACCATTAAGCAATCACTTTTGAAGTCACCATCGCCCCTGAACCACCCCCTTGTCCAAATCAAATTAAAAACCTTTTCCAAAGCTGACTACAATCTCCTCAGAGCAGATGTAAGCAGCTTCACAGCCACTGTCCCTTCAGTTGGAAATAGCACTAATGTCTAAGCCTACAACAAAAAACTATACAAGCACCTACATAGCTGTATGGATGCAACAATACCTGACAGGACCAAATTGTCTTCCTCAAGAAAGACTAAACCTGTTTGGTGGATAGCAGCAATAAACAAACTCTATAACAGAAGGAAATAATTGCTGTCCAGGGCCAAGAAGAAGCAGGTGCCAAGTTGAAAGCAATGTCTCCTTTGTCTGAACAAGCAAATAAGGTCACTGGAGAAATTCTCGAGTCCAAATTGGTCACATCCACCAAGGACAATCACAAGATCTTCTTCACATATGTTCACAATCTCAAAGGCAACACCCAAATCTATTCTGAACTGGTGGTCAATAACACCACATACACAAACGCCATGGATATAGCCAACCTGCTGACAGACAGGCTCAGTGAAAACTTCACCCCCTGTCCCCCATCAGTAAGCCAGGACATCCCCAGCACCTGCTCCCCTCCCCTCATCACCAAGGAGCTGATCCTTAATGCCCTCTCAAAGGCAAAAATACATTCTCCCATGGGACCTGATAAAATCCCTAGCTGTATCCTACATGAACTCAGACATGAGCTGTCATTTCCATTAGACACCCTATTCAACCAAATCAATAAACCATGGCAGAAAAACACCAAAATAATAATAAAGATCAGAAGACTGTAAAATCCACAAGTTTATTCCTCTGACGTCTCAGCAACACATGCCTTCAAGGAGTACAACATTACATAAATCACCACCTGTCTATATACCTATACCAATTAAACAATAAAAGAATCATAAATAAGATCAATTAAATAAAGAACCTCCAGTTAAATTATGCATTTAACCCATTTGGGATCAAAGTATTATATTTTAAAATATATTCAGATTCCTTAGACAATAATTCATTTTTATATAGGTATCATCACATATAAAAATTAATTTTTTTCTAACACCGAACCTCAGTCCCCCACTACTCCCTTTATGCATCTGATTAAAACGTACTGCTACCGAGATTTCTTTTTTATTATTACTTATATCTCTCAAGTGCTCTAGCAGCCTCATCTTAAAAGATCTCTTACGTTGCCCTATGTAAAATTTATTAAAGGGACATCTGAGGGCACAAATAATGCCCTCAGTATTACAGCAAAAGCAGCCTTTGGCCTGAAAATGTTGGCCATTAATTTTATTAAAACTTTGCACAACATATTTACAGGCCTTACATCTATGACATATACTGGTTCCATATTCTAAAAGATTTTTATAGATATTAGCATTAGGACAAATGAACTTCGATTTCACTAAAAAATCTTTTAAATTTCTACCCTTCCTATATGAAATAGTAGATATTCCACTAATATTTCTACTGACATCCTTTAATTTTGAAATACAGCCCCAACAGAATTTTAATAATCTTATAAGAATCAGGCTAAAGCTACTATAAGTAGTTACAAAATACATTATTTCTCTTTTATCCCTCCTTAAGTTTCTATAGTAATATTGTGGTACTACACTGTCTGCTATTTTATTAAAGATATATTCCTTTTTAAATTTCTCCCAACATTCCTTCAAAAGTTCATCACTAAAACCCGTTTTCCTAAACATACCTACAGTCTTGCCCATTTCTCTATGGAAGTCCACCTCATTATTACATAATCTATGAATTCTAATAAATTCACCCAAAGGTATGGCATCAATTGTATGAGGTGGATGACAACTAAGGGCCATTAAATAATATACACCATCTTCAAACTTTCTATGGACTGTAGTATGAATAATATCTCTACTGCTATCCAACAAGACATCTAAATAGGACACAATTTTACCTACCTTAAGGTCATCAAATTTTAGACCAAATCTGTTATTATGTAGTTCATCTACAACTTTTTCTACCTCATTCATACCCTCCTCACACAAAAAAATCAAATCATCAATGTATCTGAAGCACTTAAGTGCATATTTATGAAAAAATTGTGATCTATATATATATATATATATATATATATATATATATTATGGCTCAAAAAGATCCATACATAGGCTGGCATAAGATTGGGCAACTGATGCCCCCATAGCAGTCCCCTCCTTCTGTCTATAAGGTTTACCACAAAATTCAAAAAAATATTTCTAAGACAGAAATCCAGAAGCTCAATAATATATTCCATAACTGGGCTGTCACCCAGGAAAAATCTAACTTCTTCCAAACCAAAGTCATGGTTAATGCTGGTGTAAAGACTTTTAACATCAATGGATACCCAGTACATATGGTCACTCCATTGTATAGACTCAATTTTCTTCAAAAAATCAAACACATCTTTAATATATGCTGGTAATAACTGAACTTTGGGTAGCAGGAAATGATGTAAAAACTGTCCTATTTTGCCTAAAAAATATTCCCTTCCAGAGACTATAGGGCACCCCGGTAGATTAGTTGTAGATTTATGAATTTTTGGGAGACAATAAAAGTGGGCCATCTTGCAACCTTTGACAGCAAACTTCTTTCCCTAGCTGTATTCTACATGAACTTGGGCATGAGCTCTCAGCTCCATCTGACACCCTATCAACCAAAGCCTGCGCACTGGCTTCATCCCAGCTGAATGGAGGACAGCCACTGTCATCTCTCTACACAAAAGGTGGAGCATCCACTGACCCAAGCAATTATTGGCCTATCAGCCTAACTAGCCTGATCTGCAAGGCCATGGAATGCATTATCATGGACCTTATAAACAAGGACATTGGCAACCTCCAAACTCTTGACCTCACACTGTTTGGATTTGTTAGAGAGAGATCATGCCTGTTACACTTGGTCAACTTCTTTGAAACAGTCACCAAATCCATGGACAAGGGGAAGATGGTGTACACCACCTACCTTAACCTAGTCAAAGCTTTTGACACTAGTCCACACTCGGGTATAATAGATAAACTCTTCCAGCTAGCCATCAACCTGTATCTTACCAGATGGGTAGCTAACTGGCTCACTGACAGAACCCACTCAGTCAAAGTTGGGGAAGCCAACTCTAGTAGTAGACCCATAACAAGCAGTGTAACCCAAGGATCAGTCTTGGGGGCTCTATTGTTTGGGATATACTTTTCTGAGGTGCAAGCCAAAAGCAGTGGTCTGTGGCTGACCAAGTTTGAAGATGACTGCAAGCTGGGCATGGTCTTAAATTCCCCTAGTGATGTGAACATCCTGCAAGAGGACCCTAACCAAACTAATGACTGGTGCCAGAAACATGGCTTCAAACTGAATGTCAAAAAATGCATCATTATCCCCTTTGGGGAAAATGTCTTCCCCACTAATTATCACATTAATTACAACGTACTAAGCATACAATCAGTTCTGAGGGACTTGGGCACCCAAGTTGATAGCAACCTGACTTTTGACCAACACATTGCCTCTGTTGTACGGAAGGCTTTCTACATGGCCCACCTGATAAATAAGGCATTTCATCCAGGAACAAGGAGCTCATAACATCCCTGTACTCCTCTCTTATCAGACCCATTATCGAGTACAATGCCCCCTTCATCTAGGTGTTACACTATATGACTAAGAATGTGTAAATTGCCAAGCACATGCAGCAGTTGGAGAGACCACAGAGGTTCCTGGCTAGGAAAATCCAGAGTCTCAAACACCTATCCTATACAGATAGGCTAAATGCCCTATCCCTCTACTCAGTCTCATACAGACTGCTCAGAGGTGACCTGTGTCTGGCATACAAGGCCATTTCAGACCCAGCCTTGATGGAGTTACTGTATATCCATAAATAAAACAGACTCCACTTGTGCAACCCACATGTAAGGCCCTATCCTGGTCTGTGACATTAATAGAACTTGTTGGTGGAATAGATTTGTGTCCAAAGACTCCCCCATCTATGGAATAGACTCCCACTCCATGTCAAGCAGAGTACCTCTCTAGCCCTCTTTAAGAGGAACCTGGTTGACTAGATGAGAAACAGAAAATATACTCAAGGGATCCCATCAGTGTCCCTACTGGACAGGGGAAACAGGTGCTGTCTTTGAGGGAAGAATGGCGAAATTCTTGGCTAGGCTTATAAGGGCCTCCAGGTCAATAGCCTAGTATCATCCTATGAACCTATAATAATATGATGCAAAATTAATATATACTGAAATACTATAGCAGAGCACCACAGAAATCAGAAGTTTGATGCTGGGCTTCTGTATTACCAACTGCAATACATAACTCAGCTAGGAAAAGGCATAACTACAGGAAATGTCAAATTACAAATAGTGAATATATGCCTTCTGTAGGGGGCAAGTGCTCTTGCGCCCTCTTCTCACACATTTTCCTTCTTAATATTCTCACTCCAAGGTTACAAAACCATGGCGATGATTACAATAGTAGTAATGTATGACCACTGTTATTGCACCTAACTGCAATGTCATAAAACATTGGAGTGAGAATAAGTAGGCCAGAGCTCTCCACGTCTGGGGACAAGTGTCCTAGCCACCTGCATGAACATCACCACTAAGTTACACAGTTTAAGCTCTAATATTAGAAAACATTACAGGATTGCCAATAAATCAGTGTGAAATGGTTCAGCATTGAAATTGTGATTTCCAAGATACTGTGACACAATAGTTTAGTGGACTCAAGCATAAAAGATCTTTTGTGAAAAACAGACCAAAAATATGAGGCAAAAATCTGGATAGTCTGTGAAAATCTGTACAGTTGAGAGGTATGTTAAGCTAAACTTTTTTACTCATGGTGTATAATTAGACATCCTTACTAAACAAGTATAAGTCTCTGTAGCACATTAGTTTAAACAAAATCAGTGTAGCAAACTGCAGAGACATGAGAGTAAAACTGGTAAATGAAAAGATGAAATTCTTGACATCACCATGACTTGGTGAAACTTGTTAGTCCAAATCAGCAATTTCCAATTGTAGAACTATCTCTATTTTCTGTATTTCCCACGTTGTATGAATTTGGAATTTGTTTATATAGAAAGCAAAGGGGTATGGTGAGCAAATGCATAGACTATGCCCACAGACAACATTTTTAATGAGGAAAAAGCAGGGGGATTTGTAGGGTCAGGTTTTGCAGAAATGTAATTCAGCCTAAAAGTTTTTTTTTCCATCACAGTGAAATGAAAATTCTAACAGTAGTAACATTGGAAGTTAAAATTACACATTTTAAGCATTGTTTTCCCAAACTATTTGCAATAAAGATTATAAAATACGGCATTTTGGAGATCACTGTATTACACTGAAAGAATGTGGTTCTTTAAAAAACATAGACTGACATTCTGTTACTGTAAAATAACAGCTGCAAAGTGCCCACACCCTTGTTGATTTTTACAATTTTCTTTCTGGTATGAAAATGTTCTTTGTTACGTCCCCTTGCAACAGTTCTCTAAACAAATTAATATCAGATTTAGATCTAATGCTAATGATCTCATGCTGAGCCCTTCCTCCCATGAAATTAATTTGCCAAATTTAGCACGTTTTATTCTACATTTTAAGTTAACTGCATGACACTGACTTAAATTTTAAGGCGATCATATTTAAAATATAAAACAAGAAGCTGGATCATTATTAAACAGTATTGGTATTTACAGTAAAATCATCTGTAATAGCTGTACAATTCATTCTGCATTGCTTGCACTTGTTAGAAAAAAAGTGAAAATGGTTTTCTTCCTACATTTAACTTAACATAGTGTAAACCCTTCCCATCTAATAAATGAATCCTTTTGGAAAATATTAAAAATCACCACAAAGCTGATTTTCCTGGGCTGGAATTGATTGCACATTTAGTATAGAAACATTTATTGTAATTATTTCTACATGAGGCAGCAGGCAAGAAACTCAAATGGTTTGTATGTTTGGTAGTAAGTTGTCACTCATACAAAAAGCTTAATCTCTAGGATATGTTCTACGTTAAAGACCACCTAGTGTTTTTCTGTTCTGCACCTCTTCACTGCTGTAGTCGCTTGGCATACCTTTAAACACACTAACCCACTTGCTATCATAGAGGTGAAAAACACTCAATACAGAATTAATTAAAACCAGTTAATTGCTTATGATTGTATGCTTAATATTTGAAATTAGTTTTAATGTTTAGCTAAGAAATTATAATAATCCTTTAAGCTCCCCTGCTTACTGGGAATATTTTTCCATCTAAGATGATATTCCAGTTTTACGTAACAGAGCCTTCACCCACTCTGTTTTGGAATACATGGTATAAACTAAATATATATATATATATATATATATATATATATATATATATATAGATAGATAGATATAGATATATACACGGGGGGGGGGATATTATGTTTCATCTAAGAAACTTTTCTTCCAATGACAAAATGTAATCTAAAGCACATCTAGTCTCATCTTGTTACATCTAAAACTTAAAGTATAGCAAATACTCATACAAAACTTCTTTTTCCAGGGGGCAACCCCTTTTAAATATACTAACTCTGCTGACAAATAGCCAATGAGAAAAGAAAAGACACCACACACAGACAATGCACAAACTTAATAGGTGGAAATTAGTAAGGTACACATGGTCCACTAGACTAATTTGCCTTGTAATTCCTGCTACACTAACACCCTAAGCCACACCAGCATTAATTCTGTAGAGCTTACTATACTTTTGTTTTTTTTTTATCAAATGTGGTGAGAACAAATGCTTTTTGACTGTGTGTGTGTGTGTGTGTGTGTGTGTGTGTGTGTGTGTGTGTGTGTGTATATGTTTAATATATATATATATATATATATATATATGGAAGCAGTGACTTTTTTATCAAATGTGGTCAGAACAAATGCTTTTTGTCTGTGTGTGTGTGAGTGTGTGTGTTTAAGCTAGCTATATGTATATATATATATATATATATATATATATATATATATATATATAGATAGATATATATACACACACATATATACATGGAAGCAGTGACATTTGTTGAATCTGCATTAGGCCGACATGTTTAACATTGATCCAATAACATTAAAATGAGAATATCAACACCCATTTGCTCGTGCACCGAAGTTACTCCTCAGAACATACATTACTAAAACAGTGTTTTCTGCAGGGGGAACAAGCTTTCCTGTACTCACCCAAACCCCCTGTTGATTATATATACCAACTCCAAGATCACATGATCCCTGAGGAAGGAGCATCTTCCCCTTCCTCAAGGATCATCATTTATTGCATGACTGTCAACTATATGTAGTGTCGACCGAACTGGGCCCACCATACACTAATCTATTGGTAAACATATAGATGTGTGTTTGTGTGTGTGTGTGTTTGTATATGTGTGTGTGTGTGTGTGTGTGTGTGTGTGTGTGTGTGTGTGTGTGTGTGTGTGTGTGTGTGTGTGTGTGTGTGTGTGTGTGTGTGTCTGGTACTTTTGCAGTTTTATATAATCTATCAATAGTACTTTTGCAATGTTTAGTGAATCACTTATAAATTATCATAGTACTTGAACAAACTCACTAAAAGAAAATGAAGAAAAGAAAGAAACCTGTGTTCTAGTGCCTTTGTGTTTTCATAAAATACAGCATGAGTTTAATAACCTGTTTAACATTTTTTCTACTTTTGAAAATACTGGGCAAACCAGTTTCTTTGCATAAATAAAGCCCTATCTGTAACCCAGACGAGCCAGGATTGACTGGTGCCGCAGAAAGTGGAAAAGCCAACCAAGAGGGTGTGAGACTGTACTGCTGACTGGTTCACCCAATCACGGGAAGGGAAATGGCAAGGGCATTTTTGATACTGACATCATGTCATGTAGAAAAAAGGTATATATAGGTCAGCATATGTAATCAGTGTGTAACCTTATAGATGGATTCAGTACTTGCATGCAAACATGACAAACCCTCTGGGCTAGTATTACAGAGCCTGGCTTGTCAGTGTGACAATCAACCTACTAGGAGAAGGGCTTAGGGATCAAAGCTGCAGAACTTGCCTGAATGATGGCCTATTTTCAAAGATATCTGGAGATATGGTTGTGGAATAAGAGAACAAATGGGTCATCAGGTACTAGATGATCAGCCGGGGTGGCGGCAGAAAAAGGTACAGAATAAATTACGCTATATGTTTGAAATGTATGTAAAATAAACAACCTACCATATTGCAGAATATAATACAGTGATCCCAAATGGTCTGCTACTCAGTTTACTTATGGATCATACTGCAATAGTATCAACACTTACAAGGATTAGAGGAATGCACGTGGTAAAAAAAGTGGCTACAATAACAATTTCAACTTAAATGTCTTTGTCACAGCTTGTAACATAACTGAAAAAATGAAAAGCATATATTTAACATCTATCCACTCTATACCTCCTGTAACCTGCATCTCCCTTACCTATATTCCTTTGTCTTCTTCACAGTTGTAAATTGTATTCTGTCAGATGACATATTAAATGTACTATACAGGCTTAAGAAAATCTAAGACATGTTGTACTGTATTTGTACTTTATTTGTGTGTTAACCTCATCTCTCATGTATATATTTTTATTTATTAATCTCCTGCGTATATAAATTGCTTTACTGACCTCTGCTCGACTGTAAGTAGATACATTTAAGCTGTATAGTAAACTTTTTCTTTATTGTACTATACATGTATTAGTAAAAATGTACTTTGCTAGAGTTTTTCTCCTCGGGCCTCTGCTGAAAATGCACAATGTTGTCCAGTCTGACCATCCTGGTAAACAAATGTTAAATAAATAAATGAATTTGTCAGAAGAGTCCAGTTTCACTGGAAGACAGAAGTAGTGCTTTAAAATGTGTTTGTTTTATTTTACAAACTAACAGTGGCGGCTGGTGACTTCAAATCACAGGGGGGCTGCAGGAGACAGCTGAATGGGTGGGGTCAAGGGGGGGGTGTGGTCAACCAGAAAGGGGAGGAGCTATGCACAAAACCACAAAAAAACTAACTTTAATTAAATACGCTGCCCTGGGTGGCAAACCATCATTATGAATGTCCAATCAAGACAAAAATAAGTGTAGAAGAATAAAAATATTTCAATGCATTGGCTGCATGACAGCTTACTTAATATCTAGATGGAAACAAAAGGTTGTGAGGCATGAAAAAATAAATTACTTTTTAAATACATTACTGGAATGCCAGTCAAAATCAAGTATAAGAAAAACCAGAAGCACTCAACTCAAACCACTTCTCCTTGCACTGCAGTCCTAATTATAATATATTCAGCTTTATTAAAGTACCAAGTAACATGCTGAAAGTAGAAATCTATGTGATGCCCCACTTGTAAAAATGTTTCTTATCCAAAAAGACCTGCTGCCTGACAACTTGTTTCATGGGGAAAACATGATAAAAGTAAAAAATGAAAAGCAAACAAGAAACAAGCTCAAGATACATTGCTTAAAGGATTACTGTACAGGTTATGGACCACACATGATTGGCATTCTGTTTAGTTTACGGGTAAAGTCTGTAGAGATGACTGGAAGTCTCCAACAAGTGTAATGAGCTTTTTAAAATAATGGAATCCTGTCCTTTAATACCCAAGGCTTATACATTATCTAGTCAAGTATTCTCTGCATGGCAACAACAGAAATGCTTTCAATGTTGGCAATTCTTTAACAGTATGCTTATTAAAGCTTACTTGCATCTTACGATCTCAGACAAGCTTACCTTATGGTCATTAAAGCATTGCTACTTAAAAACACAGAGCAACAGGCACTTTGAGTAATAAGCATAAATCAACAGTACAAAAATATGACAGAAACCAGACCATTCTGCAAAATCAAGGACAGATGAAAAGCCACTGTAGTACTTATGCAGTGTGTCCTCCCCATCCAAGGTAGATACAACTACTCCTTGCCTTGCTTGGACACATCCAGAGTCACTACATGGGGAGTGGGGTGCAACAAGCATGTCACAATTTGAAATCTCTCTGGCTGACTGTGATGGCCCTGACACATTTGTCATACCTCTCAACCTCAAGAGCAAGAAATCTGGACAAAGCCATACACAGAAGTGGGACAAAGGCCCAACAATAAGGACAATTTTTAAATATTGCTCTAATAAACTTAGAAAGATAATAGAATAGGTCTTGCATTAGTATGAATTTTCTGAAGGGTATAAAATCTGAAACTCAAATGTCTGTCATTTTCTAACTTCAGTCTTTAGTGATGTCACTAATTTGCCAAAAACACAATTTTATGAAAAATGGACAAAAACGTGATGCAAAAATATAAAATAGACACACAATACAGCTGCTACCTGTCAAAGAAGGGACACTTTAATATTAGTACTGCTACCTTGAGCAGCTGACAAAATATAAAAGAATCTACATGCATTTCAAGTAATCTATAACTTTGATTATTACAGTTATTTCTTAATTGTAAACCCTCCATGTTTTCTTCCAAAATTGCTACTTTATGGAGGGATTATAAGGGGAAGAGCAACATTTTGAGCCAAAAATTGGGGACAGTTGAGAGGTTGGCTATGCCTAATTCTATAAAGCAATTTATTTGCATGTACCTCTCAACCTGTTAATGCAGTAAATCTGAACAAGGCCAAATATATTGGGGCACATATAAACAGTACTAAAATTGCTCTTGTATAAATTGAGACAGTTGATAGAACAGCTCTTACTTTAACATGCATTTTTCTGAAGGTTATGAAGTCTGAAACTTGACTTCTGGCAAATCATTTAGGAATTAAAACTACAAATTTTATGAACAACAAACCAAAAATAAGAAGCAAAAATCTATTCATTCTTTGAAAATCTGGACAGTTGGGAGGTATAGTTCAGCTGGGCCTGTCTGAGTTTGCCGCCCCTGACAAAATAATGGTTGAATGGAGCCTCTGCAGCCATTCCAATGAACCATTATACTTGGCTATTTCACTCCATTTACCATAAACACTAATGTGCATACTGCTTTACTTCTATGAGGAGTTGGACTTCATTTGAAAGTTTTATTTTGTATTTTACAGCACAAACACTAAGTCATCTGTTAAACAAAGCAATGCAGTCTCACAATGAAAACTTAGCATTAAAACTTCTCTGCCCTTGAAACTCACATTCATTGAAACAGCATTGAAACCCACATTCAAAGAAAATACATTTTGCCAGTGGCAGATAAAGATTAATTTTGGGCTGTTTTGAATCATAGGCTCCTTGCATATGAAACATACATGTGCTCTTTGATACACCTTCCTCGTTGTACTAAAATTATATTCCTTGTACAATACAGTACACTTGTTACAGGGTGTTTTAAATTTGTTTTGAACATTTTTCCAGTAAGCAATGAAACAAACCATATGCACCCATAATGGCAAAACTGCCCAGTTGAGAACATTTATCATAAAAAGTCTACTCAGACTTCCACAGTCCACCATTATTAGTAAATATACACAATTCTACAGTCCACCATTATTAGTAAATATGCACAATTCCACAGTCCACCATTATCAGTAAATATGCACAATTCTACAGTCCACCTTTATCAGTAAATATGCACAATTCTACAGTCCATTATCAGTAAATATGCACAATCTCTGAAGTCAGTCATCTAAATAATTCCACATTAAAGAAATCTGTAACTAATGAAGCGGTTGCTGCTAGCAATCACCTTTATATTTCATGGTTTCATCGAAAAATAAAGTGTCTGTTGCCCCTCAGGAATAAATTGCCTATATTACATTAAAAAAATGATAAGCTAGTAATAATATTGCAAGAGGAAATGGATGGCAAACTGATAACGAACTCATAGTTAGTATCTTCACCAAGGAGAACATTCTCAATACGGCAGCATCTACCCCTTGTGGGAGTAGAACCCACAACCTTCTGCATCAAAAGCAAGTACACAGCCTGTTGTGCTATAGTATTAACTGGCAAAGCACTAAACTTCTATTCCCCTGCAGCTCTCAGTTCCTTGTAAAATCTACTCAATACTCAACTGCATCTCAACTTCGCAGCTCAAGAAAACTGGAAAAAGCCAAAATGTATTGGGGGTCAAAAGCCCAAAAACAGGGACACATTAAACATTGCTTGTATAATCTTGGAAAGTTGCTAGAATAAAATGTTGTGTTGCCACCATATATTTTACTGCCAAGGTCCCTGAGCAAAATACAGTCAGAGTAACATACCACTACGCCACATCAGCTGCTTTGTAAAAGAGGGGAAGACTGAAACTTAAATGGCTATCATTTAGTGAATTCAGTTCTCACCATAGCTGTCAACCTCTTAGTACAAAACACCTGGACAAACCCAGTAATGAGGGAATACAGCCCTCAAACATATTCAGTGAATTCAGTTCTTGCCATAGCTGTCAACCTTAGCACAAAAACCTGGACGAAGCCAATAATGGGGGAATACAGTCCCAAAAATAGGGACAGATTTAAAATATTCATCTTATAAACTTCAAAAATTGCTAAAAAAAAAAAGGTTGTGCTACTATGTATTCTGAAGAACATGAAGTTGGAAATTCAAATGCCGGTCAATTTTACTGCGGACAGAACAAAAACAATTTTCAGCAGACACGCAGGGATTAAAACTGCAGACACATCTTTGTAAAATGGCAGGGCACCAGAGCAAATCCACACAAACACAGGGAGGAGATGCAGACTCCACACAGAAGCCACCCCAACCAAGAATCAAACCAGAAAACCTATAGCTGTGAGGCAACAATACTACCACTGCACCATCAATTATGCAAGGAATTAAACATTCAGAAACCTGAAGTCTGAAATTCAAATGCCTGTCAATTTTACTGCGGACAGAACAAAAACAATTTTCAGCAGAGACGCAGGGATTAATACTGCAGACACGTCTTTGTAAAATGGCAGGGCACCAGAGCAAATCCACACAAATACAGGGAGGAGATGCAGACAGAAGCCACCCCAACCAAGAATCAAACCAGAAAACCTATAGCTGTGAGGCAACAATACTATCACTGCACCATCAATTATGCAAGGAATTAAACATTCAGAAACCTGAAGTCTGAAATTCAAATGCCTGTCAATTTTACTGCGGACAGAACAAAAACAATTTTCAGCAGAGACGCAGGGATTAAAACTGCAGACACGTCTTTGTAAAATGGCAGGGCACCAGAGCAAATCCACACAAATACAGGGAGGAGATGCAGACAGAAGCCACCCCAACCAAGAATCAAACCAGAAAACCTATAGCTGTGAGGCAACAATACTATCACTGCACCATCAATTATGCAAGGAATTAAACATTCAGAAACCTGAAGTCTGAAATTCAAATGCCTGTCAATTTTACTGCGGACAGAACAAAACAATTTTCAGCAGAGACACAGGGATTAAAACTGCAGACACGTCTTTGTAAAATGGCAGGGCACCAGAGCAAATCCACACAAATACAGGAGGAGATGCAGACAGAAGCCACCCCAACCAAGAATCAAACCAGAAAACCTATAGCTGTGAGGCAACAATACTATCACTGCACCATCAATTATGCAAGGAATTAAACATTCAGAAACCTGAAGTCTGAAATTCAAATGCCTGTCAATTTTACTGCGGACAGAACAAAAACAATTTTCAGCAGAGACGCAGGGATTAAAACTGCAGACACATCTTTGTAAAATGGCAGGGCACCAGAGCAAATCCACACAAACACAGGCAGGAGATGCAGACTCCACACAGAAGCCACCCCAACCAAGAATCAAACCAGAAAACCTATAGCTGTGAGGCAACAATACTACCACTGCACCATCAGTTATGCAAGGAATTAAACATTCAGAAACCTGAAGTCTGAAATTCAAATGCCTGTCAATTTTACTGCGGACAGAACAAAACCAATTTTCAGCAGGGATTAAAACTGCAGACACGTCTTTGTAAAATGGCAGGGCACCAGAGCAAATCCACACAAACACATGGAGGAGATGCAGACTCCACACAGAAGCCACCCCAACCAAGAATCAAACCAGAAAACCTATAGCTGTGAGGCTACAATACTACCACTGCACCATCAAATATGCAAGGAATTAAACATTCAGAAACCCTTAAGTCTGAAATTCAAATGCCTGTCAATTTTATTTAACATTTTTTAATCAGGACAGTCTGACTTGGAACAAATAAACAATTTTCAGCAGAGGCCCTGGAAGAAATAATGCAGACATGTCTTTGTAACATGGGAGGACACAAAAGCAAACCCACACAAACACAGGGAGAAGATACAGACCCCACAAAGAAGGAACCCCAGCCAAGAATCAAACCCAAGAACCTGCAACTGTGAGGCAACAATGCTACTACTACACCATCAAATATCAAGCATTGCAACATTTACAAACCACAGATATTATGAGGAACAGATCAGATCGAATATGAGGCAAAAATCTGAAATTTTTTTACAAATGGTGGTGGGTAGGGAACTCAAGTCTTTAACACCTGCATACAGGGTACAGGGTTCAAGCCTGAGGTATTCCCTACCACACCACCATAAGCACCTGGGGCATTTTCACACACACACACACGCGGATTCACTTCTGAATGTCGAATTACCAAGACTTTGAATTTCATATGGTTGAGACCATATGATTGAAGTTTAGGAATCTCAACATTCCAAAATAAATCCCAAAAAATATCTTTGCCAACATTTATGGGCAAGCCCCCCTGCACTCCCCACACCCACGCTACTTAAATATACAAACTCTGAGATAGCACTACAGCGAAGGAAAGGGAAATATCCCATTCCGCGCTGCATGCAGATCTTCGTTCAGAATTTCAAAGTTCTAAAACTTCGATAATATGGTCTCGACCATATGGAACTCGAGGTTTTAGAAAGGGAACCCATACATACACCTACACACACACACACACGCACGCGCGCACACACTTGCGCACACACGCAAGCATATACACACACAATTTCAGAAACAGCAACAATCTCAAGGACTGATAAATAACTGCAGGTGCTCAGCCAGACAATGCACCAGGACTCACACAACCTAGCCCTCACATGTACATCCTAACTTCACCACCAGAGAACCCACAAATGAGTAGGCAAGCTAAATCGTTGCCATCAGGCTATGCATCAGTAATGATCACAAACAAACTTACTCACATCAATACAGTATATCAACATGCAGACATCCAGTAATAGCAAAGCAGGATAACACCAGCATTCAATAAACTAAGTCCACATACATTAGGCAACAAAAGAAGCATTCTGTAAGTTGAACCTCTCTGTATGCACATGTATATTTACCACTACCCATAGTGTGCATGTATGCATTTCTATATTGATCTATGTGTATGGCTACATATATATATATATATATATATGTATATATATATATATATATATATATATATATATATATATATATATATATATATATATATATATATATATATATATATATATATATATATATATATATATATAAATATATATATATATATATATATATATATAAATATATATATATATATATATATATATATATAAATATATATATATATATATATATATATATATATTAAACTACAAAATCCAGCAAAGACCACCATTTAATATTTTGTACTGCAAACAGACTAGAAAAATGCAAGTTCTTACCAAAACAACTTAAACTCCTGGTACTTGCGTATTATTGCATGACGTCGGTAGCGAGAAACAGGGCTGACTAATGTAAAGACTACCTCTCAATCTCCCATCTCAAAAATGCAAAACTTTAAAAGGCTTTTTGAAACTTAAATTGAGATGC
The DNA here is from genome assembly GCF_019279795.1 of Protopterus annectens. Classification (NCBI taxonomy): domain Eukaryota; kingdom Metazoa; phylum Chordata; order Ceratodontiformes; family Protopteridae; genus Protopterus; species Protopterus annectens. The sequence goes on from NC_056739.1 coordinate 1,337,657,226, forward strand.
CTAACACTAAAGGAAGTTCAAATGCACTTTTTCCAGAAGAAAAATGCTCCACTGCCCAAGCAAGTAATCACTACATATTAGTAGGAGTGCACTGATGTGTACAATTTCGTGGAACCTTTTCTACAAGTTATTGGTCACCACTGTTTTCTTTCTTAAATTGTCGCTGCACAAATGATCGTTACTGGATTATTAGTATGAATACACCACTTCTACACGCCATTATATACCATAACACACCTCTCAAATGTACCTCATGAAGAACGCTTTTCATTTTAAGGCTTCAAAAATTCCATGTTCCATGTTAACAGGGCATGTCACAGACAGTTATTTTCTATGTGTCATTTCTTCCTTGTGTTCATTCCTTAAACTTAAATTTGACAAATGTTAACTTACACGACTATAATGTTATTGGCCATCATAGAACCGCCATCTTTAAAGTTATGTCAAGAAGTAATTACATTGGGAAAGGACACTACCAAGGAAGAGGAATCTTGCTGTTATTCCTCTTCCTATATGAAAAACAGTGTGACAGAACAGTAGTTAACACTTTACACACCCCTTTTTAAGTTAACATTCATAGTTTCGCAAAAACATGAGAGGTTAGGAATCTGGTTGCGATAATACGTAAGTACCAAACTCCCTTTAAAAAATACCCAGATAGTAAAAACCATGTCACTTTTAACAAGTCTCTCTCAGCTTTCTAGCAAGTCTCTTCTGGCCTTCCTTGGTCACGAAAAATCTCCGGGTTACATTTGGTGTCTTTTCTTAATTCTGTAGTGCTCGATGCAAGGAGTTCTACTTGAGCATAAAAGCCCCATTCAGGCAGAGCCAACACCTCTTTTCTGGCTGACTCCAGCCCTCATTACTTTATTAACCACTCTAACATTGCAAGGTTTCTGCCTTTCTGAAAGGAATATCTCTGCTTAAAGTAACAATATTATTTACAAAAAAATAGCACACTAGATTGATATGCAGTACTTGTAACATCATTATTTACATTCTTTTATGTCAACTTCATGTCATTTGACATACTATTCAATGAAAAGTGATATATTATGTGAAAAAAATATATAATATTTATATATATATATATATATATAGATAGATAGATATAGATATATACATAGATATATATATATATATATATATATATATATATATATATATATATATATATATATATATATATATATACACACACACACATACTCACACACACACACACACACACACACACACACACACACACACACACACACACACACACACACACACACATATAAAGCATTTATATAAAAAACAGCACACAGTCTGATATGACATGATAGCCACACTCAAAATGTTAATTTGAGTGGCAGGTGATGGTATTTGTTTCTATTATACACAACAAGCTGTTGGCAGCCTGGATGGTTCTTTTCGCCATTTTGAAAAATGTGAGCCAAACCATATCATCAACATAGTAGATTTGCTATGCAGGATTCAGAGGCATAATCTCAATCATGATAACATAATAAAGCCTTATCATGATAGATACACCCTGGTACTCTGTATCTTCAATGGGATACTGGTGGAAATGGAGGGGGATCTGCTGGTAGACCTCCTCCTCAATGAGGCTCAGTCTGATACCATGGTGGATAAGGTAGGCCTATCCTATCAGCTATTTCCTAACCAGATTTAGAAACTCTATGGTAATCTTCAGTATTACTGACATTTGGGGATATGTTTACTGGTAAGCCAGAGAGTACCCAACTGGTGAGGCATCATGTGGACAAACCACCAACAAAACAACAAACTAGCCACTTAGAGAAAGAGTTAAGAAGCTCAGAGAGAACATGACAAACCGAGGGAACCGAGGGAGGAGTCCTAGTCCAGCCATGCCTGACCCAAGTGGTGCTAGTGCCAAATAATGATGGTAGCAGCAGATTCTGTGTGGACAGTGGAAAACTGAATAGTCACATAGAGTCAGATACTTCCTGTGTGCCTAGGGAAGATGAAGCCTTAGAGCAGCTGGGTAGGGGTAAGTATTTAACTACTAGTGAATTGACCAAGGGTTACTGGCATGTACCCTTCACATATGCAGCCAGGAAGATGTCAGCATTTGTGACCCCATTTGGGTTACACCAGTTTACAAAGTGCTCTTTGTAATGAAGAATATCCCAGCAAGTTTTCACAGGCTGATAGATCTTGTCCTAGCATGACTGGAAGATATGTCCTTGCTTATCTGGGTAGTATTGCCATCTATTGATGACCATAGTCAGAATATGCTGAACATGACTAGATATACTGGCAGATTGCAAAGGGAGGGCTAACTATTATGGTCAGTAAGTGTCAGGTGGGTAAAGCAGAGGTATATTATTATCTGTGTTATCCAGTATTTGCCAAGATCAGAAGCCAAAATTTAAGAATGCCAATGCCCAATGCCATTACAGCATTGTGTTGTGAAAAGGTTACCTGTTCCCACTATAATATGATAAGCTGCTCATTTATAGACCTTACCAGGAAAAGTAGATAAGATAAGGTTATCTGAACTCCAGCCTTTGGCCATTAGCTGTTCTAGTCAATCCTGACTACAGTCAAGAACTCCTACTTGACAATTCCAACTATGGATGGTTGGCTGTACTTACACAGGTTTCCACAGAAGGGAAGAGTACCCTATTGAGATCTTGAGCCACAGACTCCAAATCACTGAAGTATCTACTGCAGACATAGAGAAGGAGTGTCTGGGTATTGTTTGAATTCTGCAACAGGTACAAGCTTACCTGTATGGCAGAAATTTCAGTTACAAACAAAAGAAATGAGAATCCTTGATTCAAAGGGAAGAGGAAGAGGGAAGAATGGGAACCTTCTTAGATTGAGTTTAGTAGTCTTAAAACATGATTTTCCAACATAATGGTGGCATGGGATAATGCAAACCAAAAAAAGTACAACTTTGTCCCAAGCTCTGTTTTCTGGGATGCCTCCAGAAGACTTGATTGAGGTTCTTATGGGGTATGGCTGTGGGGCTAGGCTAGACACACTTATTTAAAATATTTTCTTTCTTATTTTATACTGTTGGTACATTTGTAAGCAATATTTAGGTTTTGTAAAGTATGTAGAGGAAGTACTCTGTGAAATTGCATTTATATGATGTTAGATTCCTGTTTTAGGTTATTAATATCAGCTACACTATTCCAGGTAAGCTGTAATGTTTAAAATAGTTCTTGCAAATTCATAAAGCTGGAGTATAACAAAAAAATCAGGCTGCCAACTTATTAATTCCCACAACAAATAGAACATTTATGAGGAGTTTCATATAATGTTATATACCTGAGCAAACAGATAACCCTAAAAAATTGCTCCTTCAGTCATAACCAATCAAAGCAAACTATTTACTTTTGCAACACTTTTGTTTCATCCCTTGGTTAAGTGAGGCACAGTTGTTGTTGGAGTACACAAACAGTTAAAAAAAATAAACCAGGGCTGCAAAAGAGAACCAATAGTTCAATGGGATTCCTTCAAAAGGAAAGCAAATAATTATTGTTGCTACAAAATAAGTAATTAATTATGAAACAGCACAAGGTATACATTTACCTTTTAGCCTCCAGAGAACTACGCTGCTGGTATGCGGGGAGAAAATACAGTTTTGTAAAATCTTACTGTAATGGCAGATGCCCTTCTCTTTGCTGTTGCAGTGTTCCTAACAGAAGGGATCTCCTGTCAAGGATAGCCCAACATCTGGCCAGTGTACCAAAGCCTTTAGCGTTTACAAGGCGCCATATCTCATACATATGCTCCTTGCACAAGGCGTAGGGCATAAACATGATATACGGATGTACACATTCAGAACTGAAAAAGACCCAGAAGGAACAGATTATCCTTAGGGACAAGAAGGAACATTTACAACCAGAAGAAGAAAAGATAGAAGAACCCTTCATCCAGAAGGACAAGAAAGAACAGGCTAGAGCAGAGGGGGCAGGAGGGAGAGAACCAATAAAGCAACAATGGACAGAAAGATATCTACTGTTATGGTAAGATTTTACACAACTGTAATATGTTCTTCCATATCACTAATAAGTATTCATAAAAAAAGGGAGAGTATAAAAGCTCAAGAAGAAGCCTAGGAGGAGGAGTTCACTGAAGAGCCCTCCAGAAACCCATGCTGGATAGCCCTGGCAAAGTCAGCTCTAGCCCTAGAAATAATATCAAACTTGTAGTGCTTAGTGAAGGTATGAACTGAAAACCAAGTAGCAGCCTCAAGAATAGAATTAATATCCAGTCCTTTGAAAAAAGCACCATCGGAGGCAACAGCCCAGGTAGAATGAGCCTTTGTAGAGGAGGAAAGACGCTTACCATGAAAAGAATAACAAAAAGAAAAGGCATTTGAAATCCAGGAGGAGATGATTTGATTAGAAACAGCCAAATCCAAAGAACTGGTATGAAAGGAAACAAAAGGCTATTCAGATTTGTGAATATCCTTAGTTTTATCTAAATAAAATCTGATCTGTGTATGCAAATATGTGTGAAGAACATTCTCACTAGCAGACTGAGGAGAAGGAAAAAGGAAAGACAGATAAATAGACTGATTAAGAAACAACTCATTGATCACCCTGGGCATAAAAGAAGGATTAGTGTGAAGATACACCCTGTCTCTGTGAAATACTAAAAAGGGAGGTAAGCCATTTAAGTCTGAAGCTCAGACACTGCTGAAGTGAGGGCTAAAAGAAGAAGAGTCTTCCAAGTACAATGTTGTAAGGAAGCTGAAGCAGTATGGTCAAAAGGAGCCTGAGTCAAATTTTCAAGAAGAAAAATGAGGTCCTGGGAAGGCAGAAATGGCTTCCTGAGAGGCCTGATATGAAGGACACCTTTAAGAAATTGCTTGACCTCAAATCTAGAGGCCAGAGGAGGAGCTAATGGTAGACAGGCAAAAACTGATGACAGCTGAGCTTTAACTGAAGAATATTCCACTCAACTTCGTAACCAAAAAAAAAAAAAAAAACAATAGACTGCAAAAAAGGAAACTTGAAGCACCTGCCAGAAGGAATCATAATAATTCAACAGCCAATAAAAAGGACAAAAGTGATCCGTAAACTGGTAGCACCATTTATTACAAATTCTATTATGACACACAGAATTTGTAATAAACGGTGCTACCAGTTTACGGATCACTTTTGTCCTTTTTATTAGTTTTTCAGTGTTCGTATTTTTCATTAATAATTCAACAGCCAGTTTATTGGGCAACAACTCAAGTTACATGCTTTGGTCCTACACCATTACAAAGGGGCTTCTTCAGAACTAAAAAGAAATTTGACTTCACAGATTAAATACATAGCAAAAATCAATAAATCAATAAACCAATAATCCAATTAACTAATGAAATCAATTAAAAACAATAAAAATAGTTAAAAAAACTTTAACCTTCTAGGTGTCTAAGTTTCAGCAAACAATTAATACTAGTATATTCATTTGTGCTATATATTTAATCTGTGAAGTCAATTTTTTTAGTTCTGAAGAAGTCCCTTTGTAACAGTGTGGGATTAAAGCACTTAACTTGAGTTGGTGCTCAATAAACTGGTTGTCGAATTCTTCTGGTTCCTTCTGGATGCTTCTTCAACTTTCCTTTTTAACTGAAGAATATGCCAACCTACCATGGAGCAGATCACAGAAATAAGAGATTGCCATAGGAACCTGTGAATATAAGGAAGCCTGGTTTCGAGAGAGGCACCAAACATAAAAGTGCTTTCATTTGGACAAATATGACTTCCTGGTAGTGGGATTCCTGGCATCCTGCAGGACATGAAGCATGTCCTCAGAAAATAGTTGCCTTAAAGGGAACAAAACCCTAACACGCACAGCATCAGTTAAGAGTGGATAAGTGAGGATGGATAAGAGACCCCTTGTCTTGTGTGAGAAGGTCCACCCGGTGAGGTAATTTGTAACGATTTCCCCTCTAGATAAGTGATAAAGAAAGGGGAACCAATGCTGGTTCAACCAAAATGCAGTCACTAGCAAGACCTTGGGAGAGTCTTGCTTGATCTTGTGCAAGAACCTCAGAAGCAGAGGAAAGGGAGTGAAGGCATACAGAAAACCCCCCCTTCCAAGGAAACGATAGGGTGTCCACGTTCCAAGCCACAGGTCGTGGGGCTCTGGAACAGGACAGAGGAAGTTCTCTGCTCAGGGGGAGGCAAAAAGATCCATCTGAGGAATACCCCACTAATGGACATTTCTGTGAAGCATCCATTAATGAGCTTGTGTGCTGGTCCTGCAAAAAGACTCTGTGCTCTGAACAGCCACTTGATACTGGACAGCAAGATCCCAGACCAGAAGAGCTAGTTTGCAAAGAAGATTAGATCTTATTCTCCTTGTGACATACCACATCACAGTGGTCTTGTCTCTAAAACTTTTGAGGGGTCCGAGATGAAACAGGGAAAGAAAAGCATAAAGAGTTAGAATGTCCTTCATCTCCTTTATGTTGATGTGGTCTGACTTCTGATACAGAGGCTAGAGACCATGAACCTTCAGAGAGCCAAAGAATGCCCCCCCATCCCCTGTCTGAGGCATCTTAAAAGAGCTCTTGCATCCAGGCTAGAGCTTGGAAAGACATCCCCTGGTTGAGAGTGAGTTGATGAATCCACCACTGAAGCTTCAGTTTGAGGCAAGAGAGGAAAAGAACTGGGAAGTCCAGGGTGTGGCAATGTTGAACTACATTGACTTCAGGTACCACTGTAACTTTCTCATATGTAGCCTGGCCAGAGGAAGCACGGGAGTGGTGGAAGCCATAAACATGAGGGCTCTGAGAAAGTCCCTGGCCATGACTGACTCTAGACTAGGACGTTACTGGAAAAAGGCATTAAGAGACAGGGCCTGGGGGCAAGAAGGGATGCCAGAAAGGGGATGGTCTGGATCTTGCAGCCAAAGAAAACATAATCCCGAGAAGAGGGCAAAGCTGATTTTTAAAAAGTTTATGGTGAATCCCAGGCTCTGTAGCAGGAAAATAGTAAACTGGAGATCTTGAAGCAGAGCCTCTGGGGTAGAAGCTCGAATGAGCAGATCATCCAGATAAGGAAAGATCCAAACTCATCTCATCCTTCAAAAAAGCAATGACAGGAGCAAGGGCAGTGGCAAGGCCAAATGGCAAAGCAGAGAACTGAAAATGCAAGGAAGAAACAAAGAAATAGAAACATTTCCTGAACAGGGGATGGGTGGGGATATGAAGGTAGGCATCCTTGAGATCCAGAGAGACCAGAAATGCCTGGGGAAGAAGAAGAGGAAATAAGGTTTGAAGAGACAACATCCAAAAGGAAGCAATCCTATGAGGTGTTGAGCTGGGAAAGGCCCAGAATTGATCTCCAAGAACCCTTCTTCCTGAGAACCAGAAACATTCTGGAGTAAACCCACTCCTTACCTGGGCTGGAGGTACAGCTTTAATGGTGCCCTGGACCAAAAGGAAATACCGCTAGGAAAAAAAGGCAGCTGTTCCTGAGGAGGTTGTGGAATGCCCAAAAAGGCAGGAATGGTTTTCTAAACCATGAAATACCCCTGGTGGATAACAGACAGAACCCGAGAGTCTGTTGTGATTCTCAACCAGCTTGGAAGGAACAGCAATAAAGGGACATGTTTGAGGGAAAGGGGAAGCAAATAATCAAATAGAGCCCAGCTTATCCTGAAAGTTAGGTTTCTGGGAAGTAGGAGTTTAAGTAGACTTAGCTAAATACTAAAGAAAAAGAAGATAAGGAGACACCCCAAAGGGGCACTTATCTGAGAAAGAGCTGAGTAACCAGTACAGAAGAAAGGTGTTCAGACTGACATTTAATCATGGCATTCATACTGGCAACAAAGAAGTTCTGAATGTGTGCATCAATATATCACCTTTTTGCCCTATGCCTTGCGTAAGGAGCATATGTGTGATGTACAGCACCTGTAAGTACTAAAGGCTTTGGTATGCTGGACGGATGTTGGTCTGTCCTTGGCAAGATATTCCTTCTGTTAGGAATACTGCAACAGTGATATGGAAGGACATTTAAAGTGAAAGGGGATAGTTTTATTTAATGAAAATGAGTTACAGAACAACAGCCACTCAAAGGGATGCTTACTAGCTGAACTTTGAAGCAGGGATAGCTAAAATAATTCCCCTGAGAATGATACCCTCCCAAAAATAAAAATCAGTCTATTGTGCTACTAACTATGTCAGCCCTGGCTGAAACAGAAATTGTAGAATGTCTATCTTCTACCATAATATGTAGAAAGTAATGGTAAAGGGCAAACAACAAAAGACAAAATAATTGAAATGTTACAAAGGCAAGGATATATTGAACTCAAAACAGAAAACATTGAAAAAAGAAAACGTTTACTTCATGTAAATACTACTACAACTTGCATTGTAACAGTAAAATAACAATGGATTCTAAATATTAAACTAAAGATATTTGGTACCTTACCTAAACCATTACACTGAACACACATTTGTTTCTTCCCTACCTACTTTAGACATGTATTGCACAATGTTACAGAGGCAGATGAGATGTTACAAAGTAGAAGTAAGTTCTATTGATTAATTATGTTGTTAAAGTCTCTACAAGAATAGTAATAAAGAAGCTACTCTCTGCTTCCTGTTTGCACTGTATTAATAATCAGTGAATTCTCTATTTGTTTCATGTTTTGAGCTGGGGGAGCATATCTTGTTTATTCCCTTAATGGATATAATACTTTGTGCTTTGCTTTATCCATGGCTCACCACTTCCTTGTTTGTACTGTCAGTGGAGCATCAGTGTCAGTAGCACGCTTGGCTTTGGTGCAGAAGGTTGTATGTTTTCTTCCCCATAAGAGGTACATTGACTGCTCACACTGCAGTGCAGCATAAGGGGATGCTGGACACCTAAGTGTGTCATGCTTTGGATGAGATTTTAAACTGAGCTCCCATCTGTCTGAGTTGGTGGTAGTTAAGGTGGATGAAAAAGATTCCATGGCACCTATCAGAAAGAGTAGGTGTCCTTTATTTAAAGCTATTGCATATTTACATGATATACATCACATATGAATTATTTACATTTTTACATTCATAATCTCATTATCAGTTTTCATTTTTATATACATTCACTATCTTTTATTCACATTCCTAATCTCCCTTTCCCCACAACCAAAATCATATTTTCTTCAATATTTCTGGCAATATCCATTTCCATAAAATTTTATCTCATTTAACCTTTCATTACAAATAATCCATATTATACAAAACAATTTTCTATCTGTATTCCTGTTATCTTTTTCCCTTTTGTCACCATAACCAAATTCTATCATATCCATATTTATATTCGTTATTCCCCTCAAATATTTTATAGCTTTTACATATTTTTGCCATAATTTCTTTACCCTTTCACAATTAAAAAAAATCTTCTGTGATTTCTTCTTCACCACAATGATTGAAAATTCTTTCTTCTATTTTTTTTTAATATGGCACATTTGCCTTTACTGATAATTTGCTTATTCTTAATCTCCACAGAAAATTTGTACATTCAAAATCTTTTTTACATCTTTCTATCCTTCCCTTTATAGCTTTTATTTTCCTTTCTCTAAATGTTTCTATGGATAAACACAATGATACTTATTCATTATATTCATATACCATTCCCTTCTACTTTTTCTATATTATATATCTTCCATAACATAATTTTGTGTTGATATTTTCATTTCCTTACTTAAATATCCATTTCCTATTTTCATGTCATTCAACTTACCTCAAAATTCTTTATACTTTTCCTTCATTATTATTGCTATCAACCATTTATTCATTTCCTTTAACTTTGTCAACACTTTATATAACTTCAATGATACTTCATAATCAGTGTGATTAATCAGTCCTAATCCTTCTTTTTTTTCTTAACATACAATGCCCCTCTTTTAACCATATTTAATCTTGATCTTATATAAATGCAAACATTATTGGTAATATTTCTTTCTCATATCTTATGGGAACCATAAACACATACTCTATTTTACCTAATAGAATATAATTGATCATATATACTTTTTTCCTATACATCAACTTAAATGTTCTCCAAAACAAATATATATTTCTTATTTTCTGGATCACATTCTACCATTGTATTATTCTGTGCTGATATTAAAATGAATCCTTCCTAATTTTCCTATCAATTCTAAACCTTTACATTCATCATTATTTATACATGTCAATAACTTTTAGCTCTTGACTAAGTTTCTTCATAGCTACCTCCATCTACCATTCGTTCTTAGTAATTAACATTATATCATCAGAGTAAGGAACCATTACTGGTACTCAGATTCCTTCTCTTGTTCTATATTCTGCTACTTTTAAAGTGAAATTAATTTCATTAACAACTGCATTCATAATTATCACAAATAAAATGCTGCTAGCCGGACAACCCTGCCTTATGCCACTTCTTATATCTATTTCTTCACTTAAACAACTATGTATTACTAATTTTGCTTTATCATTTTCATAAACTGCAACAAACATTTTTATTTTTTTTTACTTATATTATACTTTTTTAAAATCTTCCATAAAAGCTCATGTTGTGTATTATCAAATGCTTTGCTCAAATTACCTGCCAAAATTTTAAGCTCTGAATTTCAATTTATTCGATCTACCATTTCCCTTATCATCTTCAGAAGTTCTTGACTCCCTTTTCCTTTTTTCCAAATACTGTTTCATTCAATAATTTATTCACTTTAATTTCCAATCTCTTCTCTATTATTTTCATAAATATCTTCATATTATTTAATACTACTGGTCTCCAGGTTTTTTATATCTTCTTTTTCTCCTTTTTCCATGTAAATTTCATAGCACCAATACCTGTTTCTTTATCTTCCACCCCTTTCTCTAACATTTCATTTAGTACCTCTGTAAAATACTTCTGCCAATCTAGCATGTCTTTATACAGCGAATATTCAATCCCATCCAGCCTTGTGGCTGATTCCATATTCACTGTCTTTAATACATTTTCCATGTCTTTCACTGTTATGTTCATTTCCACCCTTCATTGTCTTTTTAGTTATTTTTTTCACTTTCCACTTGCATCCTCTTATTGTTTTATACTTTGAAAATGTCTTACTTAAATGTTATTTTATTGCAAACATTATTTCTTTTTGTGTTTTAACATCTTTTTCATTTCTTATTTATCTTATTACTCTTCTATTTTCTTTTACAACTTTAGGTATGGTGTCACATCCTCTTTCTTTCATTGTAAGAAATAGCATTGTTTAAACATTTTTTTCATTTTTTTCTTGATTCATTTCATATGTCATTTTTTCTCTTTCAAAAAATCATTTTCTATCTCTTATTTCTTCTCTAAATTCTTCATAAATGATTTTGTTATACTTTTGTTTCTCTTCCATTCTTTTTCATCTTTGCCATTCTAAAGAAAAAATGCATTTTATATTTTCCTTTAAAACTTATCCACCTTGCCCAGTATTCATAAACCACCCTCATGTCATTATGATCCCTTGTCATTCAAATCTATTTCAATCATTCTTTGAATACCTCTACCTACTTTATATAGCCTTCTTTGTCTTGAATCTCTATCCAAATTGCCACATGGTCTGAAAAACCTGTTACTTTTGTTCCTTTATGTAAAGTTTTCAAATTTTCTGAAATCATAAAATATTCAATTTCTGTTCTTAAATTACCCCTTCTATATGTCCATTGTATGTTATCCCATAAATACATTTTTCCATTTTTCAAAATCTGTGCAATTACTTTAGAATCAGCCCCATCTTTTTTCATTTTTTCTTAAGTCACAGTTAAAATCCCCCACAAAACAATTTACATATTAACAGTCACATAATCATGGATCGTTTTAAACATCAACTCTTTCTTTTGTGTAGCACATGGATATACTGCAATAATTCTATATACTTGTTTTTCCATCTAACATCCAATATTGTCACTCTACCTAATATTACTAAAGTACAATCCAAATTTCTGTTGAGTTTTTATTTAAAATTCTAATACCTGATCATGTTTCTTCTCCTTTATTCCAAATACCATTCATTCCACAATTCATTCACTTGTAATCTCTCTCTCCTTCTGTCAAACGTCTTGTGTCTTCTAATGTTGTAACATACATATCAAATGTTCTACACCATTCTTATACACCTCCTCTTCTTTTAATATTCTTTACACTATTTAGATTTATAGCTAAGATATTCACTTTTTTATAAAAGTGTTTATTTTTTACATCCTTTACCTTTTATTGTCTCTCAAACCTATATTCTTAAATTTTAATTTTCTCTCTTTTACTCTTTTCCCACTGGAATTCATTTTACCGTTAACCATCACCCAATTAGTGTCTCCCTCTTCACTTGAATTGCCTGTTTCTTCTTCCTCTTTATCTCCCCTTCTGTAGCTATCAAATTTTCCTAATCTTTTTTATCTGCCATTATATTTTCTTCCTGGTTTTCCTCTTGTTCCACTTCTATATTGTACACTTGATCAACATCTTGTACTTGTTCATCCCTCCTTTTCTTCCAAATATTCTCCACAATCCATCCATGAATGACCTGTTTGTTCACATTTCATACATTTCAATTCACTTTTTTTGCTTCATGACCTGCTTTACCATAAATATAACACTTTATCTTATCACAGTTACTGATTAAATCATTTTACCACAAAAGAAATATGTCTTTGGTTGCCCACAATCACAAATCCTTTATTTCCCTCCACATTTATCATACTTGAAACATGTATTACATTTTCATTTTTTATTTGCAGTATAACAGCACATTCCCAACCCCCAGTCCATAAACCTCGTTTATCATATATTTTTGTAATTTTCATAGCATCCTTACAAACAGTCTTTGAATAGTCTTTCAATACTTCTTTTTCTACCTCAGTTTGAGATTATACATAAATGTTCTTTTTTGTCTCTCTGTTAAATGCTTGAACAGCGTATGAATTCTGAGGATTCTAATTTTTTCTTTACTTCATATTGCTCTACAAATTGTTCCATATACACTGTCCTGTTTCAAATTAAATTTTACAAAAAGAGTCTTTGTTAATATGAATAAAGGCTCTTACATCTCCAGGAGTGAAACCCAAGGGTGCAATAATGTTATCCCAGATTTCATACCTATCAAGTTCCTTCTCCTCCTTACTGCTTCCAATTATAAGATACATTGTTCTTTTTCACCTCTGTTTTCTTTTCTTCCCTTTTTTCCTCCTTTTCTCGTGGTTTGTGTGTACAACCCCTTCTCCTCTTTTCTTAATTATTTTACTTCTTCCTGTATCCTCTCCATTATTTCTCCCCATGACACTGCCTTCTTGCTTTCTGGTTCATTCTGGTTAATCAAGTCATTTAGATGTACATATAACCGAAAAACAGGAATGAAGTGCTAGGAAAACTAGTAACCAAGTAGTATGAAGCACAAAACACTCACCGGATCCACAACTGGTAACATTTAATAGTGTAGACACAAAGATACATAAACGTTAAAAACAGGTACGTTTTCATCACCAACTTCTTCAGATAAGCTAAACACACCACCACCTTCATTTAAATATCATTTCACAGTTAACCCCACCCAATGAAGGCTTACAATGACTCACAGTTCCTAATTGATTAATTAAACATAAGTTACTGCAGCCTTCAAACTTCCCTGTCACAATCCCACTTGATGCTAATATAAAGCTGTTGTTGTTGTGTCTTTCGGCTTTTCCCAGTTAGGGGTCGCCACAGCGGAACTCCGGTCCGCTAATGATTGGCAGTAGATTTTTACATACCTAGTTGCCGGCTCTGACGCACAACCTTCAATGAAGGTACACCCATTTACGCAAGTCTCCACACAGAAGACGCTCTAGCTGAGAATCAAACAGGACAACGTCTTACTGTGAGGTGACAACGCTACCGCAGCACCACCACCGCAGTTGATGCTGATATAAAGTGCAATGTGCATAACAATTATAAATGAATTTATGTATATCAAATAAATATCAAATACATACATGTATAAACCATATAAATCCACTTATATATAACAAATTTATACCATTTGAGTTGTATACTTTACTTTAGTTAAATATACATAGTAAAAAACTTATAAATGAATAGCACCATCTAGTGGACAATCATAAAAACTTATTTTTTTATAAAAAACTTTTCTCTCTCTAAAACCTTTTCTAAAACTTTTTATATAAAACCATTTTATCAAATAAAAGTTTTTTTTACATTCCTTTGTAAGATATATTCAAACAGTTCAAGCCCTAGCTATAACTTAGCAGATCTAACCTTTAATACAGGCATAATAGAGATCATATCATTTAAGCCAGGTTTTTTACATGCTTCCAATACTACTTGCCAATACAGCTCTCTGTATTCAACCCTTGTTTCCCATGATCCACCTCTCGGGTCAATAGCTGCAGTCTCTGGAACAAAGAATCCAAATTCAGCTCCCTTACATACACAGGTGTGCTTATATAGGGCATTATTTTCATGTCTCATTTTTATATCATACAGGTGTTCGTATAACCTCTGTTTGAGTTTTCTCTCACTCTTCCCTATGTAAAATGACTCACATATTTTACAAATCGCTAAATATATAATTCCTTTGGTGTTGCAATTCACAAAAGAATTCAAGTATAACTTCTTGTTACGAGATGTTAAATATATTGAGGCTCCTGTTAACAAATGGGAACAGTAATTGCAACTACCACATTTAAATAAACCTTTTTTGCTATTCCTAGAGTGTCCTTCACTTCTTCCTATTTGAGTGCCCATCTCTAACAAATTCTTAATATTTTTACCTTTTCGGTATGTGTACTTTATTTCTTTATCAAAAATACAATCCAAATCTGATATCTTGGCAAAATTCAACCGTTCTTTTTCTGTAACCTTTCTAACCAGACCAGGTTGTCCATCATATGTGAGTGTAATACCTGAACTGTAGTTATCTCCATCATTATCAAGTGCATCATTAAATGCATGAATAGAGTCTAATTTTCCAAGTATAGGGGCAAACCTGTTTTTTCTTCCCTCTATCACCTCTAGGCTGATTTGTGTCAGCAGGTCCTTTGGATAACCCCTATCAAAAAATAATTTTATAATGTATCTAACTTCTTCTTTAAATATCTCATCTTCAGATGTCATCCTACTTGCCCGCACCAGTTGTCCCTTTACAACACCTTTCTTCTGGTGTGGTGGGTGAGAACTGGTGTAGTGCAAGTAGGAATTCGAAAATGTCTCCTTATGGTGAATTTTAGATATAAAATTTCCACCAACTTTTTGTATATTGACATCTAAATAGTTCATTTGTTCTTTGAAATTATCTTCTGTACTAGTCCATAGGATACAAATATCATCCAGAAATCTCCTATAGTATTTCCAATGCTAGTGAAAATGAGAATTTAATACAAAATTCTCTTCCCAATATGCCATAATTAAATTCGCATATGTGGGGGCGCAATGTGCGCCCATGGCTACTCCAGTCATTTGTTTATAATATTCACCTTCAAAAAAGATGAAGTTGTTCCTTAAAACCGTGTCCATTAGTACAAGAAGGTTCTAAATTCATTTAAGTTGATACCTTTATAACGTACCAACATCTCTTCAAACCATTTCAGCCCCAGTTCATGTGGTATACATGTAAAAAGATTAACCACATCCAAAGTTACAAAACTTAAATCTTCACTAAATTTTGAACTGTCTAGTCTCATCAAAAGATCCCATGAATCATTTAAAATATTTTTATTACCTTTGACTAGGTCTGTAATCTTTTTATCCACATATTTAGCTAGTGGTGCAGTAACAGAACCCTCTGACGATACTATGTGTCTCAGAAGAGGGTTGTTTAAATTTTTGTGCACTTTGGGTACACCAAATATTGTTGGTACCCTAGGCTTTTCCACATATAAAATAAATATGTATCCAAATTAATCAAACCTTCCAATAATAAATCATTTAGAATCATTTAGATATACATCCCTTAACCCTCCCAATTGGAGGGTTGTAATAATACATCCCTGCTGCAATTCAGCATCTCCCTCAAACAATCTCTTCTGAAATAGCATTTCTGTATCTCGTGAAGGCTCAGTACTCTTCACTTCTTTTTCATCCTGCATTTCATCCTTCATGATCATTTTGACCCTCCCCTCCTCTCCTTCACTTACTGTTTCATCCAAAAACAGAAGCACTATGTCACAGCACATTACCACTCACAATCAGAAGGGTTTTTATTGATATATACATTACATATTATTTAAATATTTGCATATTTACATTATTTACATCTATTTATGAATTGCCGTACATGATCAACTTCAGTTTAAGCAATCCCTCCCCACTCTTTTATCCACAACCAAAACATTATTTTCTCCAAAATCTTTGTCAAAGTCCATTTTCCATTGTATTTAATTTCATTTAGTCTCTCATTCCATATAGTCCATGAAACATAAAATATGATTCTGTCCATTTTCTTCACTTCTTCCTGTTTTCATACACTATAATAACCAAATTCTATTATGCCCATATTTATTTTCTCAAATTTTAACAAACTTTCCACCCTATGTTTGCATATTTCTTTCCACAAATTATGAACTCTTTCACATTTCAAAACCATGAGCTCAGTAGTCTCAAACTCTCTACATTTATTACATATTCTATCTTGCTTTTTTATGACATATTTGCCTTAACCAGCAATTTTCTAATAGGCAATCTCCATAAAAATCATTACATTCTTTAATCTTTTTATAGTTATATCTTATAAGTATGGCTTTTTTCTTATCTATTTCTAAATTGTTCAATGGATCAATGCATAAAAATGTTGTCATAATACTTAAGCAACATTTCTTTCTATTTTTCTCATATATATTATTTTTTTATTTTTCATAACACAATTTTGTTTTGATACTTTTTCATTTCTTTACAATGCATTTACTTCTTTTTTTAACTTCCATTACTTCCCACAGATCTTTGTATTTATAATATAGTATCATTCTATCATGTTTTTAATTTTCCTTCATAATTCTTTTCAATACCTTATACAAAACTAAAGATGCTGCATGTGCTATTGGGTTTATTAAACCCAAGCCTCCCTTTTCTTCTTTCATATATAGAATCCCTCTCTTGACTGGATTCAGTCTAGAGCCCCATATACAAGAAAATATAATGATCATTGGTTCCTTTTCATACTTAATAGGAATCAGATAGATGTTAGCAACATAAACATTTTTTTCTATTACAGTGGTATTCTATAAGTGTGCTTTTTTTTCTATATGAAAATCTATATTATTTCCAAAAATTAGTCATATCCTTTACTTGAGTATATTATCTCATTGTTGTTGTCTGTATTCATTTCTTCCAAATATTATTCCCAATATACCTATAAATTTTTCATTGAACTCAATGTCTCCTATCATACCTTCAAAACCAAATCATTTACTTTTCTCTTTATTTATACTTAAACCAATTTTGTTTTAATTTATCCTTAATTTTCATTTACTTTTTCCATCCATACTTTATTTTTAACAAATATAATATCATCTGCATAATTATACATTATTGGCAATTGTACTTCTTTCATCGTTTTGTATCCACCACTACTTGGCATTTTATTAATTTCCTTCACTATTACATTCATAACTAATGAGAAAATTACACTACTAGCTGAGCATCCCTGCTTTAATCCACATTCTATTTTTTATTTCTTTCAGCCATTTACCTTTAGTGTAACATAGTTCCTTTCATAAACAGATTTTATTATTTGTAGTATTTTTTGCATACATTATATGCCTGCAAAATTCCCCATAATGATTTATACTGGATATTATCATGGGCTTTACTTTTAGCCCCTATCATAACCTTCATTTCTGCATTTTTATTTATATCATCAACTATTTCTCTTATTATCCATAATAACAGTTGACTTCCTTTTCCTTTTCTTCTGAATACATTTTGGTCATATATTCTATCCATTTTTTGTAACCTTTTTATTATTCTCATAAAAAAAATATAATCCATATTATTCAGTGTTATAGGTCTCCAGTTTTTATCTCCTCTTTATTTCCTTCTTGCACATATCCTTTTCTCTTTAATTCCAGTTTCTAACCATTCATTCATAACTTCTATAAAAATTATTTTTGACACTTTCATTTCTTTGTACATACCATATTCAATTCCACGTAATCCTGTTGCAGAATTCATGTTAATATCTTTTAGAATTTCATTCAATTCTTTCATAGTTATTTTTGTTCTAAATACTCATTATCTTCATTATTTAATTTTCACCTTTATAAATGTTTTCTTCTAACAAATAATTCCAATACATATTCTTTAATTATTTCGTATATTCCTTTTT
Organism: Protopterus annectens; assembly: GCF_019279795.1. Lineage (NCBI taxonomy): Eukaryota > Metazoa > Chordata > Ceratodontiformes > Protopteridae > Protopterus > Protopterus annectens. Next base: position 1,337,675,529 of record NC_056739.1, read on the forward strand.
GCTGTCTTATTTGCTTACCTTCATTATTTTTTAATTCTCTTATTTTTCCTTCCTTTATCATTTTACTCAAAGATGGTGCTACCTCTTCTTTCTTTCCTTGTAAACAATGTTTTTATTTATATAACAAGTTAATTTTAATTTGATTAATTTTATATATTTCTTTTTCTTTTTCATAAAAGAAATGTTTCTTCTCTACTAAGACTCTAAATCATTCTTGACTTAATATCTTTTATCTCTTTTTCTTTTCTTCTTATATTTCTCTTTAAAATTAAGCTACCAGAGAGTCCAATTCTCATAAAAATTCCTCATATTCGTATGATTTTTCCATAATTTCATAACTTTTTGTCTTCTAAATCTAATTCCTTTTCATTATTTCTCTTTATTCCTTCTCCTATTCTTCATTTTCCTGTACTTTAACCTATATATCCACATAATCTGAAAATCCAGCAGACTTAATTCCTTTTTTATAGATTTTAAACTATCAGATATTAAAAAAAATATCAATTGCTGTTCTAATTTCACTCTTTTTGTAGGTCCAGTGGTTATTCTCCCATAAACTTAACTTTCCACTTCTCATAATTTATTTAACCATTTTAATATCGCAATTGTTCTTAATTTTTTTTTAATTACAATTAGAATCACCCCCACCATAATGTCCATATTTACACAAACATATTCAAGAATATTTTTAAACATCCTTTCTCTCTCTTTTTTGTTACATATGCATATAAAGCTATAATTCTATACATATATTTTTTCCATCTGAAGTCTATTACCATAATTCGTCCTAGTTCCACTATAGTTACATCTAATATGTTAATGCTTTCTTGATATAATATACATATGCCGGAACACATTTCTTTCTCCATGTTCCAAACTACCACACCATTCCAAAGTTTTTCAGTCTGTGTTCTTTCTTCCTCTGTTAATAATCTGATATCTACTAAAATGATATCTGCACCTACTGCAGCTTACCATTGTAATATACCTATTCTTCTCTTAAGATTTTTCATACTGTTCACATTTAAAGCTAATATTTTCAGCTTTTAAGAACAGTTAGTATAATAAAATGTTTCCCCTTTCTGTTCTTATTTTCTCTAAGCATTATATCTTTGAATTTTCTTTTCTTTAACTCTTTTCCTATTGAATTATTTTTATTTCTTACTGTGCACCAATCAGCTTCTTCCTCACTTGTCTCCTCGGTTTCTTTTTCCTTGTTACTTTCTTTAACTTCATGTATAATCCCTTTATCAGTCAGATCTTTTTGTACATTTTCTTGTATAACACATTTTCTACCCCTTTCTCCTGTATAACTATTTTCATTTTCTTGCACATTCATTTCACATTCTAGTCATGAATGACCAGTATTGCCATAATTTTGCACTTTAAATCACATTTTTTGTGTTATGCCCTGTTTTGCCACATAAATAACATATTTTTATCACATTCATTGATTAAATTATCATTTTTCCACAAAAATAACAAGTCTTTGGTTCACCCCTATATTTCACAAAACCCCTATTACCAAGAGCATTAATAATACTAGGTACATGCATAACATTATCATTTTGCATTTTCAGTATTACTCCACATTCCCATCCCCCAGTCCATAGTCCTCTTTCATCATATATTTTTGTAGTGTCTATTACTTCTTTACATATAGTTAACAAATGTTCTTTCAGTTCTTTTGCTTCAACTTCATTCTAAACTGGATGATTATTCTTTTTTTGTTTGTCAATAAAAAGCTTGTACCATATATTCTGACCATTGATAAATATTTTGTTCATATACACCCAAACATTTTTCCATGTCCTGCCCAGTCTGAAATATCAAGTCACAAAAAGTCCCTTTTTTAATTAAAATAAATGTTCTTACCTATTTTTGCTTTGACACCCAGAGGTGATATGACCTCCCAAACCGCATACCTGTTAAAAATTTCTTGCTTCTTTTATTTCTTCTTTCTTTGTTGCTTCTTCTCCAACGGTTTGTGCATAGATTTTTGTCTGTGGAACTTTTTCTGGCATAATCTCTTCTCCTTTTTTTCCCATGATGTCATGCCATGAAATTGCTGCTCCACTTTCTGGCTCAATTTGGTTTACCATTTCTTCCAGATAATCATCCCACAACAACCCCCCCCCCCCCCATTGGAGGGTTGTAACTATGCATTCTTCAGAGGTAACTGTATCTCCAAATGATCTCCTCTGGAAGGTTTTCTTCTGAATCCATCTCAGTTACAGCTACAATCTCTTTTTCCTCCAATGTCACTGCACCCACATCATCAGAAAAAAAAACTCTGGTAGTGATTCTGCCAACTACATTTTTAGCAACTTTCACTCCATTTTCAGCAAAAGTTGAATCAGAACGTTTTCTCCCTGTTCCTCCTGATTGCCTCCGCACCTGGACAGGAAACATGAAGTCAGGATGTGTAACACACAAAGCCTTCCCCCGACTACCAAGAGTAGAAAAATTTCTCTGATGCCCTGTGCTGGCCAAATTTTCCAAGTAGTATAAATATCACCTTGGGTCTCCCTTGAAAAAAGGCTCCTAACTTAGTGGGAATAACCTGGTCAACAAAGCATAAAGTAAAATAAATAAAACTATGTTATTTGTCAGTAGCTCCTTGTCCTGTTCCTTGCTTTGGGGGTTACTGAGTGTATCATGTATTTTAATCTCCTCATGACCACCCTTCTGATATGCAGAGAGAATGGCCATGGTATCCTAGGTGTCAAGTACGAGGCAGAGAGGAAGCTTTGGAAAGATTCAAGTATCTGATATCTACTGGGATTCCATTCTTAAGAGCATTTTAACATTTCCATAAAATTTCAAGAGACTGATGGTACATGACCTTCCATAAGAGAATTCATATTGGCTAATGTCCCGGTATACTTTTAAATCACATGCCATAATTCCTAAGATGAGTCAAACTTAATATGACTGTGGTTATTCACTTTTTATTTATTTGTAGTTTGTTAACCAGGAAAGTATTCTCTTATACTAAATTGTTAGCAAAATATTTGCATTGCTAACCATAGCTGAAATGTACCATGATTCTGTTTACAGAAATGTAACAAAATGTAATGTATAGGATGATTATCTATACATTTAACTGTATTTGTAAATGTCTCATATTATAAATGATAGTGGGTTTTTTGTTTGTTGGAGTTTTTCTCCACGGGCCTCCACTGAAAATGGACATATATCCAGTTGGACTAGCCCGGTCAACAAATGTAAAATAAATAAAATAAAATAAAAATATTGAGCACTTTTTCAATGGAGGCCTGGGGAGTAAATCTCCAAGTACATTCAAAATTATATTGCCAGTTAATACAAGAAAGTATATACTAAAATCTAAGCAGTTAGTACAAAAAACAAATAATATTGGCAGTTAATGCAATTATAGGAGAGGAGGCTCCACATACGATACAAAATGTGTTGGCAGTTAATACAGTTATAGGAGAAAGCTGAAAGATACATTCACATTTATTGGCAGTTAATACAATTATTGTAGCAACATGTTGTAGTGAAAAAAAAGTATTACATAAAGCTAGTGCTTGAGAGATATGGAGATTAATTGCGAGAAAGGAGTAGGAGAAATTTAGGAGGGGTGTGAGCAGGAACATTTCCCAGGTGGAGGATAGATAAGAGTGAGAAGGGACTTAAAGGCAGAATGATTTTGGGTGGTCTGAATATGGGGAGGAAGTAAGTTCCATTTTCGTGCAAGAGAGAAGGCTAATAGAGATTGGCCTGAAGTGCAAAGAGGTTTGTGCAGTTAAAGTAGGTTCTGATTAGTGGATCTAAGAGAATGACCAGGATGGTGCATTGTGAGAGTGGAGGATAATGAATGGCAATGGGAAGGATTGAAAATGAGTTTATAGCCAGTGGAGAGTTGAATGAAAGAGAGATGATTAGTGAGTTCTAACCAATTCAGCAAATGTAAGGAAATTGAGTTGTGAGAGGAAGATTTGGAATTTGTAGCAAACTTGGAGATTTTATTGTAACAGGATGCCAGCTTAGCTTTGAGGGTACTTTGAAGGTTGGTGAGAATTAGAGCTCCATAAAGGAGAGACGGGAGGAGGTAAGTGGTGGAGTGGGTTAGCCTGGTTATGGCGGTAAAGCATACCTAGCTTTTGGTGGGTTTTCTTGATGTTGATTTGAATGTGTATGTCAGATTTTAGCTGTTCATCAATAAAGACTCTGAGAAGCTTGGTTTGAGGGACTAGTTCAATGGGAATCATGTTTTGGCTTTTTATAATAAAGGACTTTTTGTCAATTGTGTAGTTCTTGGTAGGGGAGAAAATCATAAGTTTAGTTTTAGTTGCATTAAGGACTAAATGGTTATTTAGGATCTAGGTCTCAGTGCAACTAAAAGCAGTATGTGTTAGTTACATAAGTTTGGAGAGAGAATCAGCTGAGCAGATGACAGTAGAGCCATCTGCGTATTGAACAAGTTTAACAATTGGGATGCAATGATGGAAGTCATTAATGAAGATATTAAATAATAAAGCTCCAAAGATAGACCCCTTGGGGCACTCCTGTGAGGGTATCAAGGAAAGAAGAGGTGGAGTTGTTCCATTTAATGGACTGTTGCCTGTTTGAAAGATAACTGGAAAACCAATTTATAGTTGGAGGAGAGAGGTTAAAGTGTGAGAGCTTTGATAGTAATAGGTTATGGGAAATGGTATTGAAGGTTTTAGTTAAGTCTAAGAACAGAGAGGATACAACACTGCCAGAGTCTCGGGCATGGCTGACAATGTCATGGAAAGATAAGGCTGATGAGGTACTATGGTGGGGTCTGAAACCATGTTGTATAAGGGACAGGAGGTTATTGTATAGGAAGAAGGAAAGAAGTTGTTGGTGAATACATTTTTCAAGTATTTTTGAGATAGGGAAGAGTATGGATATAGGGCGGAAGTTAGGGATGTCATTGTTGCCTCCCTTATTTAAGGGGATGATGAAAGCCTTTTTCCAAGGGAGGGGTACATAAGATTCCTGGATGGAGCAGTTGATGAGAATACAGATGGGGTAGGCTATACCGTCAGCAGCTAATTTTAGAAAATTTGATGAAAGGTTATCTGGGGCATTAGAACAAGGTTTTAATTTACTGAGAAGTTTTTTTAACAGTGTTGACAGAGATTGGTTTGAGGGAGAAAAGAGGGAGGAAGGTAGGGTTGTTGGCAGAGGAAGAGAGGTTTGTGTAGAGATTGTCTGAGGTGGGGGGGTGGAATTTGTGGTACAGGAAGAGAGGTTGGTGGAGAGTGGGGCAGAGGAGGTTGATGAGCTAGCAGGGAAAGATGTGGTAAGTCTGGTTATACAGTCAATAAAGAAGGAGTTAAAGTTGGTGGCTATGGAGAAGAAGGGTCAGGACAGGGGTTATCTTTTCTGCCAGGTTTGAAGAGGGCTGTAATACTACTCCAGAATTTCTTAGGGTTCAATTTATAGTTGTTCTGGAGTTTTGTATAGTAGGATCTATGATCAGAGTGAATATGCTGTTTTACTGTGTTGCGCAGTTGTTTATATTGGTTAAGAGATTGTGGGGTTTTGAGTTTTTGGTGGAGTTTCCAGAGTTTGTTACATGAGTCCGTAAGAGTGATGGTATCTTTAGAGAGCCATGGGGCTATTTTGGATTTCACTCTAGTTCTGGGAGGGGCAACGGTATTTAGTAAGTTATTGAATGAAAGGGATCCAATTTTTTAGTTTTACTTGTTTTACATTACTGTCTTTTGGAATGCGAGTCAAAATTGCCTCTCTCCAATTATCAGTTGCAAAAACCTCTTTCAAATTTCAATGCTATAAGAATGTCAAACAAGGTTTTATAGATGTTCTAGCATTACTAAAGAAATAACCATTTAAGTTCTCAGGTCCTATTGATGCATTAGATGGCATTTTGATTGATGCTTTTAAGATAGACTCCTCTATAATTAAAAGATAATGCTGATGTAGACACTTTCAACAGTGTTGAAAAGCTAAATGTGTTATCTGTATCTAGAATAAAACTGTTTATTAACCAATTTCAACAACAAGATTTGTTTCTGTGACATTATTACCATCCATAGTGACTGTAAGTCTGTTTGACATTTTCTGTGCTCTTGTATGCATATACAAGGTTTTATTATTATCAAGAGTAAAGGATGCTGATTTCAACTTGTATTTTTCTTTGGAAACCCTGGATGTTTCCTGAGATGGGATTTTGCCTTATAATATTATTCCTTCTTTACTTGGAATTGATATTTCCTAAAGTCTAACAAGTAATGTTGTTTCTTTTATACTTACTTTTGAACACTGTTATTTCATTACGTTTTTGTAATAATAATTGTAATAGGTAGAGGTGTATTTTATATAAGGGCAACCATTTTTCTATAAAACAACTTCAAGATACTAGTATATCAGTGGCGGATAATATCTCTTATTATTTTCATTCCTGTATATCCATATTTATTAATGTGTAATCTCTCTCTTATAAAGCACTTCATGAAATCCAAGCTTACTATGCACCCTTTCTTTAGTAAGTAAGCACCAAGTCCTTCACACACTTTGCAATTCTACTGCTCAGTTCTATTGTTATCTGAACACTATGTTGAATACTGTTCTGTCTTATAAGTTCATAAGCAAATACTAGGCTAGCTGTCCTTGAGGCCATTTTAAGCCTAGCTAATTTCCCTTTTTGTGCTCAAAATAACCTATCTCATTTGGTTATAGATTGGGCTTGCCCATCCCTTTAGCTTATTGGCTAGTCTAAATAATCAAATGCTTGCAAAACTGATTTGGTTAACAAAGATTCATTCAGCATATTTTAGGACTGTTAAGATAGCCTGATAAGAGTGTTACATTATTATCAAAATGAACAGCAATTTCTTCCAGATTGTTAGTACAATCTGTCCCAGTTAGTTTACAATAACTATGAAATGCAAGTATAACAAATACATACGGGTCATTACTAATCCTAACACCCTATATCTCAGATTTATGTCTATTACAGCTCTTACAGATTTCAGTTTATCATTTACATAACCATAAAGTCCCTTAATTTCTATGATGATTCATCTCTTAGTGTATATCTTATAACCAGCCAATGCTAAAGAGGAATTTGTCATTAAAATATATTTCTGTCACAATTATAAAATTGTATGAAATCATATAACTCTTTCACTGAATTACATTTTTTTATTTAAGCTCCTGATACAGCACCTCAAAAACTTCAAATTAACTGTAATTCTTGAAGTCAGTCTAGGCTTATCATGGGTTGATCTGAAAACATTCACTGTTCAAGTTGTAGTTAACCCAGAAATTTGTTTTCTAAATTACCTAGGTGATATTTGTCTTTCCCAAATAGTATTATTTAGCTAACAGATATTCCCACAAAAGCATATGTAAATAACCTGACTGTATATGCCACTATTTAATTTGCTAGCCTGTCTTAACTTATACCTTGAGAAAGCTGGAGATGGTGAGATATTACAAAAATTCAGTGTAAGGCCCCTATCATACTCTCATTTAATAAGCTGTTCATTGTTAAGTACCAAGAAATCAATCTGTAAACCATTACAATTCAGACATTCCCTATAACTTCAAGGAAGGCAAACTGGGGAAGGGTGGGATGTGAGGTTTCCCAGCCAGTTATCTAGGTTTACCTTAAAAGTGTTTGACATTTGCCATACATTATTCACTTGAAGTTATTCCCAAATCATTTACTCCTATGATAATAATAGCATAACTTCATCCAGAAGCTTTATTATTAAATTGTATAATGTAAAACATTTTGCCCCCTTTTAAACAGGCAAGGTTCACTTTGCTTCTGTTTATTACCAGAAACTTATTATTTAAACTCCTAAGCACTGAATCTCAAAGTAAATTTTTAGCAATGTTAATCTGTAAGTAAATTTCAGAAATTCTGATCAGTGTAGTTATATATCCACCGATTAGCTCAGAATATTAAAAAAAATGCCTCAAGCCATACTAGGTCTAAACCAGGCTTAAATACCTGAAGTAATTATCTGGTGACCAAAATTCATAGGGCACATGCATCTCAAATGACAAGCTATTATTCATAAGTACCTAACAGAACTTGAAAAGGACATCCCTTTTAAATTTTGGAAATTAGGATAAGAAAATCATAAACAAAAATAAAACCTCTATTCTGAGTTCTTCTCACAAAATATCCTCCTCTCCTTTTTTAAGACTTTTCTCACCAATGGATGTTCTTGTGCAGAGCATTTTATACACCAGAAAGACATTTGATGATGTTTCCCACTGTGCAAAAGGTAGCAGGAGTAATAGTTTTGTGTGTTCCTTACCAAACAATTTCTTCCTAAAGATTCAGCATCTTTTCTCAAATCTTATGTGGTCACAATGTGTACTTGGATATAAGAAAATTGTGCTCTTTGATGTTCCCGTCACAGCATGTGTTAATCTTAGTTGGCATCCCTTGTTTTGCTTCTTGTTGGCAGTTTCAAGGACATGTACAACATGGGCATGAAAAACTCCATATCTGAAACTGAGAGTGGAAATTCTAATGTTGGCTATGTTTGGTAGGTCAAATATACAGTGCTAAAATTAATACTTTAATAATACAACATATATTACAAATCTGAATTATGAATATTGGTCAAGTCAATTACATTGTTAGATAACGTTTCAGAATAAATAAATGTGGATAATATTATTAGGTAATTCTGGGTGACGTATTTATCCTTAGCTTAACAGAGCCTACTTGAGATTTAAAGAAAAATAACTTAACCTACTCTGTATGAAGACTGACAATATAGAAAATCAAGGCATTGTGTATAATTTGGCAATTAAAATGTACTGCGTAGCTTTATAGACAGCCTTTGTAAATAAATTTGCTCTACATAATTTTTGCACTACAAATTAGCTAAGTATGTACCTTGTTGTTTCTTGCAATTAAGTTCTATTATAACTATATAAATTACATGTTTGGGGCTCATTTCCCTTCTTTTATTGTTTTTTCCTAGTTTTTTTCTTTCTTATGGTTAAACGTTCAGAAACATCTTACTGAAAAGAAAAAAATCAACATACACATTATGAGGACCAACTATATTAAATAAGTGTGGGTGCATGTAAAGGAAAAATCAAATTGATGTTTCTTAAATGAAGCACTTCTATACTTTATATGGCTTGTGAAGTAAAGGAGACTGTTCTTAAAATCATAAATGTTAGTTCCATTCTTGACTTGTACATAGTAGTACATACAAGGTGGATGGAATAAAGAGATAACATATTCTACTACCCAGTATGAAGCAAGAAAGGATTACTAGTCCAAGATCTAAAGTTGCAAGTAATGGTTTTATTAATGAGGGTTTGTAATAGCTAATAAATATAAGCTAAGTGGTGAATAATATGAAAGCAATGTCTGCTCTCACCTAAATCAATAGGACCCTTGTAAGGAGATAAGTAAAGAATGTGAACCTGCAGAACTTGTTTGCAAGTATCTGAAAGGCTGGCCATTTCTGTCTGAAGAGGGTTTAATTAGGAGAAACCTACTAACAGTTTTTAAAACGTGCAAATCCCTTAAAAACAAAAGCATCTAGAGTAGGAAATATTGTGATGGAAGGACAAATGAGGTCCATCCAAATAATTGCCTGTATGGTATTACTACTCATGCTAGGAATGCCCCAGATAGGGTAATAGGACTAAAGAAATTGGACTATAGTGGGAAGCCTGAGAAAAAATAGGTGAGCAAATGTCAGGTGTGACAGAGGGATAAAATGACAAGTTAAAAATATAAGTGACTTAGCACTTAAATGGAAGAAAATGTTTAACATTGAAAGATGAAGATTGTTGCAACCAGAGAATTCTGAATCACATAACAACAATATTAGACTGATATTTTTTAAGGGGACTTACTTTAAATGGAATGGGTGGGGTATAAGGGTCAGATTTAAGAGTCGGGTTCAAAGAAGGAAGAAGAGTGCTCTACAGACAAAAGGACAAGTTGTTCATCTAATGATGATAGGTCGAAGTGACCAGTTAACACATCAGTTTGAATAATCCAAGAGACTTGAGAACTTTCTGTAGATAATAAGATGGGTAACCTCTCTCTGCACATTTGAAAATTATGTGAGTTTATTTGGAACTAAATTTGGATCTAAATAACATATATTTGTAATCACATGTTCTTTCCATTAAGATTACAAACCATAATGAATGGTAAATATGCATCTGTGAAGCACGTTTTCCATAACTTCCATCTGCAATCTTAGAGCCTCAGAAGATGCTAAAATTCTTAGGACATCTGTGGTTTCCATCTACCACATAGCCTTCAAGCTTATATGGAGAAAGTAATATTCAGAAGCAGAGTAAGACAGTGGTGGAATAAACTTGGAGAAAACAGATTTAACATTGGACTTTAAAGTGAAATCGTAGCTTATGTGGCTAAGGTAATTGTGGGTGATGTTTTTATCCTTAGCTCAACAGAGCCTACTTGAGATTAAGGTACATATGTCTAAATCTTATAGCAGAAGAAAAATGGTCACAAAAGACTAGAGACCTTATAAGTTTCTAACGTTGATCAGGACAGCTACAAACAGGGCAGAATAAGTTGCCAACATGGGATGGGCTTGTCTGAGTTCTGACAGGTAGTTTAATGCAGAGATGCCAAGCAGACCAAAGGCACTTGTGCTGAAATTACCTAGGAAGGTAGCGTTATTCTTCAGATACAGCTTGGTTTGGAAAGCAAAGTAGAAAATAAAGGAGGGAGAAGCTGTGAGATGGATGCCAATGATAACCTTAGAAATAAGGAACCAGATTACATACTGATCATCTGAGCAACATTTGTGAACACGGTCACTGTCAAGATACTTTTTGGACATATTCATATAACCACTACCAAGCCTATTTCCATTCTGTTCACATTAATTAAAACTATAACTGCCCCCTAGCTGCTCTTGATGAATAGTTCTAACATGAACAAAAGTTGCAGAGAAAGTAATAAGATCAAAGTCGTGCAATTTAATTATAGATCAACTTTATTAATTCTATTTCTGAGAAAGTTAACATCAGGATGAGCAATTCTGAGCACCAGCAATGAGAAAGGAACTGCTACCAGAGGTTATGTGCATAGTCATCCCCTTTGGAAAAAATAAAGTACCCACAAACTACCACATAGGTGGTAGCCCCCTAAATATGGAAGACGTAATAAGGGATCTGGGGACCCAAGTATATATTAATTTCTCCTTTAATAATCACATTGCCAAAGTGGTTAGAAAACCCTTCTATGTGGCCCACCTAATCACAAAAGGGTTTGCATCCAGATCAAAAGAGGTCATTGTGCCCCTGTACACATCACTCATCAGACCCATCATAGAGCACAATGCCCCATTTGGGATGTACCTTACAAGACACCTGCAACAGCTGGAAAGACCACAAAAGTACCTCACCAAAAGGATCACTGGCCTCAAACAGATGCCCTATGCAGCTCGACTGAAGAAACTCCAGCTGTACTCGGTTGCATACCACCAACTCATAGGTGATCTATGCCTGACATATAAGGTCATGTCCAACCCAGAATTAATGGACATGCTCCACCTAAAGAAAACCATATCCCCTCGAGCCACATGCTCTAGGGATCTAAACCTCACCACAACAATAAATAGGACATATTGGAGGGATAGATTCCTGTGACCTGTCCCAGAGACTTCCCATGCTCTGGAACAAGATTCCAATCTACATTAGGCAGAGCTCCTCGCTAACACTCTTCAAGAGAAACCTTGACGAGTGGATGGGAAACAGAAAGTTTACCTCGGGGATCACTTCAGTGGTTCTGCTGGACAGAGGCACAGGGAACTAATCTAAGGGGGTGGCGAAAGCTAACACAATTCTGGCTAGGCTTATAAATGCCTTTGGACAGATAGCCTAATACATACCTATGAATCTATGAACCTATAAGAGAGTCAAGGGAATGGATTTGAATGACATATGGATTCAGATTAGGATGGCTGTCAACACTAAAAAGAAGAAAGCTTTACATGGCTTTATTAGATCTCCTTTTTATCTAAATCTTAGTAACTACCTTTAATATATCTATATATACACACACAAACACACAAACACAAACACACACACACACACCTTCTGTTGTTACAGTCAACAAAATCCAACTTAAACGTTAACAAACAACAGCTTCATTTGACTGGTGCAATTACAATGCGATTCTTAGAAGTTATTCTAAGGGATATGTGTAAGCCAGGGAATGATTTACAGACTGCCTTCATTCACTACAGACATAGATGCCAGACCTGCAGGTGAACTTCCAATTTTCCATCCACTGGTCCAATATGAAAAGATGAAACTATTACATATATCAGCATATTTTACAGTTATAAGCTCCCACCCTTCTCATCAATGGAAATACTTACCCCTGTTCTCTCATATCCATGTATCTGTCAAATGCCAAATACTGACTGAATTGTTTTTTGAGGTTATAACCACTTGTGATACAACATTAAATCTTATTATATACCACCATAACAGTCATAAAAAATAAAAACATTACTGAAATCAAAACTCCTAAATGACATATTGCAAGCCAGTTCACTTTTGTGTTATTAGATGCCCAAAAAAAGGAATTATTACTCGGGAAACCAAAACCATTATTTATTATAAAATGCATACTCCACATGGTCATTAAGCATGAAAATCCAAGAAACTCTCAAGCTCATCTGCCATCAAGGGCCAAACTAAAGAATCATAATCAGGGTCTATGTGGTCCCTGAAGGATGTGGGTCCTCCAGCCCAACCATTTGATATGGTGTTCCCAAGAAAGATGCAGTCTAATAGTCTAAGTTTTCCAAATTAGAGTTCAGTACCAAAAATGGGTCATCATCTACTGCAAGCAGGCTCTTTACTACAAAACAGAATTGTTATCCCAAACAAATATATGTGTCACAATACATTGATGTCCATGCATATGCCTTAAGAAATACTGCATCTCAGAAATGGAATGGACACCATCTAACCTATGACCAGTCTTCATCACCTCCACACCATCATAAGCATACCTTCTAAATTAATGCTACATTCCACGTATCATAAGAATCTGCTTCATTACAAAGGAAACAGTTGATAATTTCTGCTGAAAAATCACTCCACAGGACCATAAGGCACCCACCATTCAAGTTAGATTGCAAAAAATATATATAATCTATTCTGAGTGAGTTCATTAAAGCATTAACCACTTTGCTGACCCTTACAAACATCACTGACAGCCATGTTTCTCAGACTACTAGTAAGTATTATCCCAAATCAGAACTGCTTGATCACAGCTCAGTGGTGACCTCACCATACACAGTAAGAAACCCCCCACATCTCAAAATGTAAACAGATGCCATTTTGACTTGTATCAATATAAAACCAAAGATCCCTCCCATTTTACTCTGAATTTCTCAATTTTAGCATTTTAAATCACCATTAACCGTCATTCCACTACTGGAATCGAAGGTACGGAGATACCCTGGTCTCATGTCAAACATTAAACGTCATTACAAAAACAGAACCTAGCCTCAACCAGCAAAACTGATTCAACAAACATTGTAAGAGTACAAATATGATAATAATGCAGAATATCAAGCTGGCAGAAAAGTATGTTGCAATAGATGGAAGGAAACAATGTGTAAAAGTCATCTTTCTTAATAAGAAAAATTCTAACATTCTCATATTTAACATGCAACACATCTGAACAGTCTAAAATATTTAAGATAATAAACATAGAATTAAAGCCTGCACCAGTGGCACAGGAGGATAAAGCCCTGACTGCAGTGCAAGTGACCTGAGTTTGATTACTGGCTTGGATATTTGATGGGACAGAGGAGGACGGGCATGCCTATCATGGGGTGGGTGAGTGTGTGCTGGGTTTCTCTCTCTTTCAGCTCTGGTAGAGGCTGGGGCTTACAGAAACCACTATCAAGGCATGCCAGAGGTCTGAGGCAGCATGACTGCTCTTACGACCTGGGATGAATATATTCATGAGCCATACTGAATATTTCATTCAGCCTACCAATATGTAATATCAGCAGACGTGGGTAAAATAGGGCTAAAAAAAATCTGTCCAAAGGCTACTCCTCACCTAGCCCATTCCACTGTGCAGTGTCTGCTGGTTTTAACCCCCTATGGCACATACATAGAGTTGGAGGCCTACTTGTGCAGGAACTCTCCAAGGAGGGAGATCCTCCTGTTGCAGGTCATATCAGGGAGCCACTGCCAAGGATGGGATCTGCTGATGATTGGACAATGGAGGTACCTGAAGTCAAATGCATCAAAATCTGAGTGTGTGTGTGTGTGTGTGTGTGTGTGTGTGTGTGTGTGTGTGTGTGTGTGTGTGTGTGTGTGTGTGTCTCGCTGTGTATTTCTGAGTCCATGTGAACTGTTTGAGCTGTAAAATGTTCAAACAACTCCACATAGCATAAAACAGTTGGAATCAGAACGTTTCAAAGCAAAACAAAAACTACATGCCCCCCTGCACCCCCACACCCCTGCTACTTATATATACCAACTCCAAGATCACACTACAATGGGGAAAGGGCAAATTCATGTTCCCCACTGTACAATGACTTCACACATCCAAATACTGGCAAAGTTCAAAAAGTTAATTTTCAAATGGTTCATCAGATATTTCAAATGCTTAAACTTTTCATATTGGTTTAAGGTAACCTACACACACACACACACACACACACACACACACACACACACACACACACACACACACACATATATATACACAAAATGCATGGTGCAGGTGGAATAACAGAATAATACTTTATTTTTATTTATTTATATGTTTAAAGCAGCCACGTCTGATTTGATACAGCTTGTCTATGATCTTCTGAAAAACGTCAAACAATAAAGTTAGTTGGAAGACCTGCAAAAAACTGTTAAAAGTTCATAAGTCACAGTAATAGTTAAACCTTTGCATGGTACCTGATTCAGGATTCAGGGTGTTCCTTAGATACTCCATTTAAGACAGGCATGATGTCTGCAACCTATTATATCCTTGAAAAAAATATGCCTGTACTGCTGTTGTATAGACAAGACCCACTGTAACAGATGAACTGTGGCAGCATACCCAACTCTTTGCATAGTAATATGTTGCAGCACGTTGACAACAATTTATGAAATAGTTAACTGGGTTGTCCGACTGAGCTAAGGCCTATTTTCTGTGGAGGTCCTGGAGTTTGAAGTCAGGAGCCTTGTCTCATTATTTCATCTTCTTTGAGTTATACGGCAATCAAATGGAGCCAAGGAGAAACAGATAAAGCATAAAGCTTACTATTAGCTCATAGTTGTATTAAACCAAGTAGACCAGCTTGCATGTTGGCACCAGCATCAGTAAATCTGAGCACCATGCACCTTGCAAAAATGCTTGAGCAATATTATTTTTTTATAATACTGTATACATTGTATATACAGCCTATCAAAATAACAAGAAATAGAAATAAACATTAGCAGTACAATCGCCAAATCATTGCCAGGATCAGTTAGGACACACTGAAAGGACAAAGGAAAAAGAATAGTTGAACTGTAAGACTGACTTTTTCCCTATAATTCTGATTTTTGTTCAGGCTAACATTTCATGAAAAGGTTGTTTTATAAAAAAGACATTAAATGCACCACAGAGTATCTAGAATCCTATGGCATACTGGGGCCTATTGGCCCTCAGACCCCAAGTTTATTTCTATTATTTCCTACACAGTTATTAAGATGTCAAGAGTGCAGGAAAAAAGCTGAATAGTAAGACAAAATATGAATAAAGGAAAATAGAAGAAATATGGATGGTGTGGAAGCCTGTATTGGTGAAATCTATGGGGGTACTGGGAAATGTACATGGGGGGAAGCAGTGAGCTGAGGGGACACCACAAAGCCTTTCACCTAGAGTGCTGTTTCACCTAAGGCTGACCCTAAGTAATATAGTCATTTAACAAAAAAGTGTATTTATTGTGAAATTTAATAACTTGAACTCGTCTGTAAATATCTGTTTGGATAATTGTCTGTTTTACATCTTTGCTTTTAGTCTGAGTTTGGTATTTCTGGAAGGTTTTGCTGAAGTGCACATGAAAAACATTTGCATCAGAACCTGGTAATCATTGTTATTTACAGTATACTTTAGGTAGTTTAGCACATAGGGTTTGGGATTTGAATTACTTGAAAGCTTTATCCATTCAGTAGTGATGGGTTTAATTTTTGCACTCTGTTTGCAAACTGTGAGACTCTGAAACAGTTATTTAGTCAGAAAGTGCTCCTTGATAAAACTTAAAATGAGCCTTCACAGTTTAAAAGTGAGTTTAATATATATATATATATATATATATATATATATATATATGTGTGTGTGTGTGTGTCACCTTCATTTGACTGAAACTCATTTAACTGAAACTCATTTGATTGACAACTAGTATTTGCAGTGCACTGTAAGGCAAATAACAGGGATATGTCCTCTTTCCCAATGTAGTGTTACCCTGGAGTTAATGTATAGAGTTAGGGGTGTGTGGGGGGCACAACCCCCCACCTAGTTTGGTTTTAAAGAACAATATAACACAAAAAGTACAGAATTTAAACCAAACTAGGTGGTGGGGCTGTGCCCCCACACCCCCTAACTATGTATACTAACTCCAGGGTCGCACTACATTGGGCATTGGGGAAGAGGACGTATCCCTGTTATTTGCCTTACAGTGCACTGCATGCATTACTTGTTAGTCACATGGGTTGTCAGTCAAATGAAGGTAACCTATATAGATATATATATATATATATATATATATATATATATATATATATATATAATATAGATATATATTTGTTGCAAACTTACCTGTTAATTGTGAAGTACATTTGCATTGTCAGTTGACCATGTGCTTCCTAAGTCCTCTTCAAAATGGGTATACAGTAATCTCTCCTGCTCATTGCAAGCATATGCTTGATAACTCCTCAGATCTTAGGCATATCTGTTATTATTGCAAAAATATATGGTGTGTGATCATGCATAAATATCACTATAGCACTTTAAGAGACAAAATAGTCCTTTTCCTAGCTCCCTAATTATGCAGCCTTATGAGTTGTTCGTTAAACTGTTTACTGGGTTCCCTTGAGCATTAAGGACAATGTTACTTAATATATCTGTGCCTTTAAGTATGCCTGCTTAGCTTTTTATTAAGCAGCTTCATTGTTAATACTGCAATTAACAAGTAATTTTCTTATGTTCTGTGGGAAATAAATGGAGTTGCGTTTATCAGTCTTCATTAACGGGCCTGACAAGTTTGCTTAATTAGATCTATGGAGCTGTACAGTGCAGTGTGAAACGGCTGAGCCAATTTAAGGAGTGTTCTATCTTGGTTTGACTGACGAACTGTAAAAGAGTACTACAGATCTAACAGCTAGCAGGTGTCAAAATAATGAGATTGCCTCAAAGGCAAGCTGCCACAGTGGCTGATGTTATTTTGTGAAGGGAATCTGTGTTTCATGGTTTCTGATTACATACATTATGTTTATAGTTTGGTTGCTACCAAAATGATTAATGTTTTAGGCTAAAATAATGATAGTTGGGGAAAAAAAAAACATCAGTGAACCAAAACATTAATGTGTAAAAAGCAAACTTTTCCAAGTTATAATTTAACATGGTTAAAAAGTATTCACCTTTTTTATTTTAATTTCAAATTAATTTAATTTGGATTAAGTCACCACAGGTTAGCTGTTTCCAGTGATTAACATTTTAATGGCAGCCAAAGAAAATGTGTGAAAAGGATGAATTTCACTGACATTTTCATGCAAAGGTGGCAGTGCAGGATAGCCTTGTATTTTCCATTTTAGTTTTGTGTCTGCTAGAATGGGTTTTATCAGCTAAGAATGTTAATGTAGTTCAAGCAACTAAATGTAGTAACTCACAAACTAGCACAACTTTGTTTAAAAAAAAAATGAAATATTTTCTAATAGCAAAAGAAATATGACTCTTCTTCCAGAGGAACATTATTAGGTTACTTTTCTCCTCTTCCAGAGGAACATTATTAGATTACCTTTCTCAGGGCTATATTATAAGTTATCACTGGGTGTTTGAATGATGCATAGAAATATTTTTGTATGCTTTTTTTCTCACCTTTTTCAATATTTAATTTTTGGTAAATGGTGAGCTGAAAAACAGTTCTTTTATGGCTCAGAGGTGAACCCCTTCGCAGTAAGAGTCTATTTTCCTTGCTGCATAATCACTGGAAATTTATCAAAACATAAGAATGTGTACACTTAGGGGAAAAGCTGTGAAGTATCCTTTTTGTACATAATAATCCACGAATGGATACTAAAAAGTATCTGTATAACTGATTGAACTTTGCCAAAAGACATGTTGGGTGCCTGATACAAGCTTTGCCAACAGACATGTTGGGTGCCTAATACAAGCTTTCTTCATGATCAGTTGACAACTTTTGGGAGTGTTCTTTTCGGAGAGTTACTGATTAGTTACGTTTCTGCTAATTGTTTGAAGGACACAGGATCAGAACATAAGAAATACAGAGTTTGTGCCTTTATTAGTTGCATTATATTTAAAATTATTGGCAAAGAAAATAAGGGACTCAGAAAGTCAAGGATATAATTAATATGGTAGCCAATAAAAGCCAGCTTTATTTGCAGATGATATTATTTTATACCTGACAAAACCAGAAAAAGACATTACAGTGTTGTGGAACATTTTGATTTAGTTTCAGATCTTTTTGGGATACAAAATGAATGAAGATAAAACAAAGGCAATAGCAGGAAATTATGTACCCACACATGAACTGGTTTAGAAATATCCATATTTATGGGGACATTATAAAATTAAGTATTTAGGAGCATGGATTAAAAATTATTCTAGTGTGGCAGCTAAGGATATGTGAGAAGAGACTAAACAAAAGATAATAAAAAACTGAGAAAATGGAAGGTTTGTTATATGGATTTGGATAGTGAGATACAACCATTTAAAATGTTTTTAGTCCCTTTAGTCTTATACATAGGTCAGGCATATTTTCATTAACCAGAGGAGAAGTTGTGGATAGCATTTAATAAAGAGTTTAAGGACTTTATCTGGGAGGGGAAGATGGCAAAAGTCAAGTGGGATAAACTGATTCTTCCAGTAGAATAGGGCAGATTGGGATTACCCAGTTTGCAGGGGTATTTCAAAGTTACACAGTTAAGACTCCTATACATAGCACAAGCAGAAAACTATAATTCAAAGTGGAAATAGATGATGATGAAACTGGGGGGAAGCTCATGATACAGGGAGAGACTGGGATTTTAGATGTGGGCCTTTAAGGAGAATAACAATAATCATACAGAATATTATATCCATAAAGTAGCAGAAAGTATCCTAAGAACTAAGCAAACATGGGAATGGAGAAAGGAGATTCTGCATACGATGACTGCAATTAGGGATACAGACAATAGGCAAGAGGGGGCTGGAATGTATTGGAAAAAACTGGTAAAGTAACCGAGGTATTGGGAGCAAATAACTAGAGAGGGAAAGATGATAGAATGGGAAGACGTCAACAATTTATTTGGAATGCAGGTTAGAGACTGCCTTCCCTACCAGGGATTGATATCAGAATATAGGGAGAGAAAAAGCAATAGGAGGGTCCTAAATGAAAGACCGGCACTGGTAGAGTTTTTAATAGAATCTAGAACAGAAGCTGCCATTAAAAAAGGAATAATTAGCACAGCATATAAAATATTGCATGATAACTACAAGAATCAATCAGAAGAGATTAGAAAGGCATGGAACGAGAGACTGGATAAGCAACTGACAAAGAAACAATGGGATGATATATGTATGCCCCCCAAATATGCAACAAAATCTAGAAGATTTAGAATTTTTGCCTGGAAATGTTTAGATCAATATTTTTATACCCCAAGTAGACTCCAGAGAATTTTTCCTCAGGCAGACAGCAAATGTTGGAGGTGTGAAAGGGAAGAAAGAGATAATTGGTATTTTCTGGGAGTGTGGTGAGTTGGTGGACTTTAAGAATTGCCTGCGGGATGCACTGTCAGAGATGGTGGGTGAACAGATTGGTCTGAGGAGGAAATGATGTTTCTGAGCTATGATACAGAATCAGAATTGTCTAGACAGGGTAAGGCCTTGCTGTGTCTAATAATGGTGGCTGCCAAAAAAAGCAATTACTAGAAAATGGAAATCAAAATCTAAGCCAACTATACTGGAAGTAGTGACTATAGTAACAGGGATAAAACAACTGGAATTTAGATCTTTAGAAAAGGGTAGGAGCAAACTACATAGGAAAAAATGGGAATTGTGGGAACAATACATACAAGGAAGGAATGAGGTTTAAAAGGTGGCGAGACTTAAATGAGCTATGTAATGTTTGAGTGAGAAAGCTTGGGTAGATTATAAGTGATGTATAATGTTTGCAACTGGGAGTGTGTCACTATGGTTTGTGATGTAAAATGCTTGCAACTAGGATTGTGTTGGTGTGGTTTGCTTTCATTTAGATAAATGTATGATTGCCTATGTAGTAAGTGATGGTTTACTAGAGATGTTTTTTGTTTGAAAAAGGCATGAATTGAATAATTTATGTAATGTTGCTTAGGTTATATGATATATAGCAATATCTGTGAAGTATAGTGTTTGTTATGTTAAAATAGTTTGATTACCTATGTCACAAGTGATAATTCATTAAAGGTGTTTGGAAAAAAAAGAAATATGAGTTTTGTGACAAAACTTTGATTCATTTGTGATTGTCTCACAAAAGAACGATCACAAATGAGTGAAAACATGTAGACCCAAACAGTATTCTGAAATATAAGAATAAAAGAAAAAACAACCTTACACCGAAAACCTTAGCATCACACATTAGTGATGACCCATATGAGTGTCAGTCATTAGTGATTCATAAATAAGCCTGGCTCCCAAGAATAGTATCCTGATACTGACACCATTGCAGTGTCCTGAGGTTTGTTTGCAATCAATGTGCATCTACTACAGAATTTAATCTAACAGTTGCTCCAGTGGAGCAAAGTTCATTAGTGATGCTATTGCATTTGCAATGTGTTCTGTGCCCAAGTTTATTCACTACAGTAAGATAATCAGCAACTTTTAACTGGAGATTATTTCATTTTTGTGCTTCACAAATGCTTAATTTCTGCAAAGGAAATTATCATTAGATTTTTTTTCTAACAATGTTGTTCATGAATTTTTCATTTTCTAGGGTATTTAACAGAACTAATGTTTTGTGAGTTGGTTTCCACTCTCCACTTTTGGAAGTCATTTCACAGCTATTCAGACTAGCAACTATTCCTGAACTCCTGCTTTATGTGATATTTAAAACACCATGATGTCAGTCAAGGATTGGAGCCTGTCTACAGCTTCTAGGAGTATATTTTTAGTTGGTCACATACTAGATATGATTCTGCTATAAGTGCCAAGGGATACACTCTTGACTATTACAGATGAACTACAAGATACTGAATTGCCCTGCTAAACTTTTTAACTGAATTTACATTTACATTTCAAAGGAAATGTACCGTTCAAAGCAAGTTAACTAAATTAATAATACAATGCAAGACTATGTCTTATCAGGACAGATTTGAAAAAAAATATTTTCTATAAGTTGTCAATGGTTACAAGGAAGACTGTGTCTGGCACATCATGCTGTAAATGACAAACAGGCTTGTATTAAATATTTATATGTTATCTTCTTGCAGAACATCAGTAGGAGAAGTTCTACTTTTCTAACTCCTAAGTACAAGACAGCATCAAGGACAAACTGTATCCCTCAGTCTATAGTTAGATCTTGGAATAAGCTGTCATTATATGACAGGTACAGCAGTTGCTACTGTTAGGAATTCATTAGATACTTGATTTGGAATGTGAAACCTATATATTCATGGTCCCTGATCTTTACACAGTACAAATGTACTATCAAACTACAGTATGTCCAGTTGCTTTTAACTAAGATTTACAAAATAACAAAAACCTGTATTTTATTGAATTGCTGAATGTCTGCATTTACTATTGATCGCATCCATTCTGTTATATCACTAAACGTCTGATTTACCACTGTTATACTAAACTGAACTATTCAGGTAGCCCGCTATTTGCTAGCTAGAATGTAATAAGTTAACTTTATTGCTACTAACATAACATTCTTTTTAAATATTCCATGGTCCAGCTTTGCTTTTTGTTATTCATTAATTTCATTTAAATTTGTTTACAGGGTAGGGCACTAATCTATATGGACCATTTTCATAGGTTCATAGGTATATTCTAGGTGAATGACCACTGGGGCCTTTATAAACCTAGCCATGCATCCCAAATATATCCTACAAGGTTTTAAGCCTTAGAAGTTATTCTAAGGGATATATGTAATGCAGGGTATGATTTACGGACTGCCTCTGCCCATTATAGACATAGGTGCCAGAGCTGGGGGTGGACTTCCAATTTTCTATCCACTGGTCCAACTTACACCTGAATAGGGATAAGGAAGAAATCAGCTTCACATGGATGGGAAGCCTGTTGCAGATGAGGGGAATTATCTGAGACACATACTTGCTTGGAGATTGCAAAACAAAGTAACTAAAATAACGGTACAGAACACATCATATTAAACAGTGATACAATAATAAACAGAAAAGAAGAGAAACACTCATGAATAACACATAATCATGGCGCGAGACTTACAAAATTTTCAGACAAATAGAAAACTGTCTCCTTCACTATACAAAAACAATTTTACAATATTTAGAAAAAAAGAGTAATAGGAAGTTTATAAGACAGGCTTTTGAGCAAAGAGGGAAGTTTGGGCTTGTCCAAGCATAAGTGAAGGTAAAACTAGGGTGAAGATATGAATGAGGACAGGTTTGTTAAAACATGAATGAAGAGGACAAAACACTACAAAGAAAATGGGGATTCAAGTGCGCAGCTGGGCATTCAGCAATGAAAATGGTACTTACTACTACAGCGTTCTAATGGTACTTACTACTACAGCTTTCTAATGGTACTTACTACTACAGCGTTCTAATGGTGCTTACTACTACAGCGTTCTAATGGTACTTACTACTATAGCTTTCTAATGGTACTTACTACTACAGCGTTCTAATGGTACTTATTACTACAGCATTCTAATGGTACTTACTACTATAACTTAATGCTGTACTTACTACTACAGCTTTCTAATGGTACTTAATACTACACCTTTCTAATGGTACTTACTACTACACCTTTCTAATGGTACTCACTACTACAGCGTTCTAATGGTACTTACTACTACAGCTTTCTAATGGTACTTACTACTACACCTTTCCAATGGTACTTACTACTACAGCGTTCTAATGGTACTTACTACTACAGCGTTCTAATGGTACTTACTACAACAGCTTTTTAATGGTACTTACTACTACAGCTTTCTAATGGTACTTACTACAACAGCTTTCTAATGGTACTTACTACTACAGCGTTCTAATGGTACTTACTACTACAGCTTTCTAATGGTACTTACTACTACAGCGTTCTAATGGTACTTACTACTACACCTTTCTAATGGTACTTACTACTACAGCGTTCTAATGGTACTTACTACTACAGCTTTCTAATGGTACTTACTACTACAGCTTTCTAATGGTACTTACTACTACAGCTTTCTAATGGTACTTACTACTACAGCTTTCTAATGGTACTCGCTACAACAGCGTTCTAATGGTACTTACTACTACAGCTTTCTAATGGTACTCACTACAACAGCTTTCTAATGGTACTTACTACTACAGCGTTCTAATGGTACTTACTACTACACCTTTCTAATGGCTCTTACTACTACACCTTTCTAATGGTACTTACTACTATAGCTTTCTTATCACATTCTTTTAGAACTGCATGAGGGGCCAGCCTTAAGCATTGGCCAACTAAGTGGCCACCTAGGCTGTCTCTCTAGCAGGGGCACATTTCCAGTATTTATTTGGTGTAGGTAGACTAAATGGGGCACCAGGTGGTGTGGGGCGGGTGCCGTAAAACCCTTTTGCCTAGGGCACCAGCTGACCTAAGGCCGCTCCTGATGAGGGAAGAAGGAAATGTCCTTAGAAATGTGTGCCGATGCCAACACAGACAATTATGATTGTAGCCTGTCGCTTCTATAGGGTGTGTGACCATTGTAACTACTGTCCACATGGACCAGAGACTGCCATACTGCTGCTGCTATGATTACACCGATTTTTTTCCTTGGTGGATACATCCCTCCTCTACTCCCTTAATATTGTCCTTCATCTAATAGTATAAAGCTGTACCCTCTGCTCGTGGGTAATCAATATCCATGTGACAAATTGCCCTTTTCTCATTTTTACTATATAAAAAGGCCTATAATAGGCCATTTATGCGGAACACTAGAAAGCTTTCCTTCTTCCAAATTGCTGCCAGGGCACAATATAGGCAATATAGGCAAGCTGGTGGGGCTCATGTACACCAAAACATGTGTAAAAGGCACAAAAGAAATATACATACCGTCCTGTAACCAAATGAAATATCAGAGTAACTTTTTCAAAATATAACATGTCATAACCCTCATTTATACCACCATCAGGAAACATACATTTGTTCTCATTAGGGTTCTGGTTTAAGCAAGAGTTATTTTACCTACTTACTTACTTAGCATTATTAACTTTATTGACAGACTAGTCCAAGCTGCTATAACTTCAAACAAAATGCAAATGGAGCTACAGACAATCAGTTAAGCCAATCAATAAAATATAAGCATAAAACAAAATACAGTTAATATATATACAGCACAAAATGAACATAACAAGAAAAAAATAGCAACATGGGCTTCTTATTCTTATTCTATACACAGTAGTTCAGATCAGCACTGGTAAACCTTTAATACCAAAAGAAAAAAATGCAGAAAGACTGAAATGAAAAGGCCAGATTTAAAAAATCTGGCAGCATATATATCTGAAAAATAAAATATTGATTATGTTAGTCTGTAAACATACCGAAACACTAAATGTTAAACTTAGTCTCTAACTTTGCAACACTATAAAACATTACAATAGAAGGGTATAATCTTCACCAGCTTCCGTAGCCTTATCACATATATACTGGGCAAAGTTTAAGCTGGTCAAATATATTCACTGTTTTCAGTTGAAAATCACTGCCAGTACAGTTTGTATTAGTACACCACTAGTAATTCAATGATTGTGGTCAGTTTTCTCTGAGGTTGTGCTATCTGGTACATAGTATACATAAATAAGTAGGGTGTAACAGGCGAATCCCCCCACATAGAGGGTGCAGGAGTTCTTGTCACCTTACAAAAAATGTTTTTCCCCTTTCATCTGATTTTTTTCTATTTTCATCTGATTGAAGATTCTTCAAATGGTTTGCTTTGACTGGATAAAGATATAATCATCATGGACTCATCCAGATGTAATGGAATCTTCTCTGCCAATATAGGGGACTGTGATAATGTCAGAATCAAAGAGATCTACGAGTTGCATGAACTTTAACTAATACTGTCAATAAATAAAAGCAATAGAAAAAAGTTAATGTAGTGTGGGTACGTCAAACAGAAAATATCTCAAATAGAAAGCACTATGGGGATGTATAGAGCAAACCAAAGCATTGCAAGGAAAGAGCAGTCACCATAAAGCCAGAAGACAGTGAGCTAGTGCATATAACTGCCCAATGACATGGAAAAGAAGCAACGGCAGCACACAAATATTGTGCTATAAATTACATTAGATAACAGTAGGATTATGTCAGTACACATAAATTATCATGGAAAATGCACTGAAAGTAAGTGCTGAAGATGCCCGAGTACTGCAAAATATGCAGTGAAACACAAAACATAGAAAAAAAAGACCTACAAAAATTGAAGAATGTTCTTCAATGTCAGCAACTCCAACTGAATCATGGAAAACTCAAGAATGAAAGAGTGCATGTAACAGTAACTACTGATGGCACATTTAACCCCTTAATTGAGCATTTTCAGGTCTATCCATAGAATGAAGTCTTGTTTTGAGCTATTTTAAAAGCTTATATCTCCAGAATGATGTAACATTTATTCCTGAAACGTTCAGGGGATGTTAGTGGCATAATCTGTAAAACATCAGTGGACCTGGACTCCCACCCTCAAAGAAGACAAAGGAGCAAGTATTTTTTCTGAAAAAAAATAAGTGTTTAATATCATTTTTATGCCTCAATCTGTACAAATATGAAGAATCCTTTTAGGTCTGAAATCACACCATTATTATGCATTGGTTCTGGCAGCTTTTCATAGGTTCATAGGTTTGTAGGTGAATACTATGCTAACTACCCTACAGAGTCATTTTAAGCCTAGCCAAGAATCAAACTTTGTACCTTTTGTTTATGAGGTGAAGATATTAACCATGTGCTTATGTTTAGTCTGAATAGAACTGAAAGCAATAACATTTGTTTACATTTTTTTTGCAAAAGTTTCATTCTGTAAATTTAGAAAGGCGATTTTTGCCTGAACTCTACCATAGCTTCAAATGAAACTCTCTGTCTACTATATCAAGTTATTGTTATATAATTTTCTAGAAAAGACTTCTTGAAATCTCACTCTCCTTTTTTACAGCCAGTAGGTTTTTATGAGAAGTTGTCAAAAGAATCGCAAATATGGGCATGCGAACATGTAAAATATATGTATTTTAAAGCATACATTGTCCCCCCTCCAGAAAATATCACTTTTCCATAGAAAAGGACATTTTTTGGTCCTCATTTCATATGACCATACCAATAATATGATTCTGATACATACTAAGTTTATCAGCTTGAACAATGCAAAATATACATTTTATGAAACAAATATCAAAACTTGGACATCCAAATTGCTATGTAAGACTACTGGTGATACCTAGCAATAGAGGACCATTTGTCTGTAGCTGTACAGTGTATTGTAGCAAATTTCTCAGAATAATATATTATGACCCTTGGGTACAAGGTGCAATTAGCAGATCAGTTCAGCTGTACACAAACAACTTCACCTTCTTGTAATGCAGTCCAGTGTACACGAGTCTAAAGGGGGGTCATAACCCCAGTGAAAACAAAACTTCTGTATTCAGGAAAATAAATAGGATTTTTACTTGTGATGTGTTGAGAATTCTGTAAAGAAGTACTATAGACCATTACTGTACTCAGAATTCTGAGCAGCTGTTCACCTCACAATCCATAGTAAAAAAAACAGTAATACAAAATGTTAGAGTGGCAGTAAAGGCACATCAACTAAAGCCACAGGGTTACATCTTTGAAGGTTATGTCTTCATCATACTTTGAGATATCATTACAAAACTTTCAACTAACAACAGGGTGTTTAGCTACAAAACACCTAAGACTGCAATTCATATTTTAATCCATCTAGTGCAGCACACCTCTAAATTTGACTCCACAGTTTTAGCCACATGAAAGTATGGCACTGTACCAATGGTATGTTACCAGTAGTGTGTGTGTGTGTGTGTGTGTATATATATATATATATATATATATATATATATATAGAAATAAGATTTACCTGTCTTTTTGAGTTCACCCCTCCCCCAAGCTGAAACCAAGCATCCAAGCATTTTGTCAAGATTGTAACAACAAAAGCCATGTGAAAATCTGGATTCACTACAATCATATAAAAGAGATCATATATCAATTCCCAAATGGCAATTCACTGTGAAAAAAAAAATCAAAAAATTATAATAAGGTGCTTGAATACAAAACAGAAATGGGATTTCTTATTTTGGGTGTTTAGCTGCATTCTTACATAGCTGCAGGTGCTGCAAGACTACTGCTGAACTGTGACTGCAATAGGTTTGGGATTAGATTTCTTTATTTAAGGTTCAGATGCTTCCATTATTTTTGATTTTTGCTCTTATTATATTACAGTTTGTTTTATTCTAAATGTGTTTTGCCTTTAAGTTATTTATTTATTTTTAAGGTTTAAAAGGTATTGGTAAGGGTTAGCTAGAAAAAGTATTTTCCATTTATTGATGGAAAAGGAATTAAATGTAGCTAATCAGTGGGAAGATTTGGAAAATATATATTTTTATTTAGGCTATTTAGCTGCATTCAAATTTAATGGCAAGTGCTGTGAGACTACTACTGGTGTGTGACTGCATTGGTGCTGTAAGACTACTACTGGTGTTTAACTGCATGAGTGCTGTGAGACTACTACTGGTGTGTGACTGCATTGATGCTGTAGACTACTACTGATGTGTAGCTGCACTGGTGCTGTGAGACTACTACTGGTGTGTGACTGCACTGGTGCTGTGAGACTACTACTGGTGTGTGACTGCACTGGTGCTGTGAGACTATTACTGGTGTGTGACTGCACTGGTGCAGTGAGACTACTATTGGTGTGTGACTGCACTGGTGCAGTGAGACTACTATTGGTGTGTGACTGCATTTGTACTGTAAGACTACTACTGGTATATGACTGCATTGGTGCTGTCAAACTATTAATGGTGTGTGACTGCATTGATGCTGTAAGACTACTACTGGTGTGTGTCTGCATTGGATTTTCCCTCATACCCAACCATTCAGTCTGTGTTGTGCTTATAAACTTGGTAAATATTGAGCTGCCCACCCTACTGTAAATTTGTCTGTAGAAGCTCCTTATATCTGTTAATTCTACTGGGCACTGAAATATCAATCTGAGAAGTCTCTCTTCAAACACGAGTATGTTAGCCTCTGTTTTAATTCATCCCACTCTCTTAGTGTACACTACAAAATTTAGAGCATTAATCCTTGTTTTCCTTCTTAGTTTTAAAATCTGTAACATCTGGGACTAGACTACCAATCACTGGAAAGCCTAAGAACTGTTTCTCAGGAATCAGCTTGGGAATAGTAATTCTGTTTTGATCCTGATGAGAGATGGAACAGGTGGACATTATTTCCTAGCCATTCCAGAGATTGCCAATCACCGGTAAGCCCAAAAACTGCTTCTTAGGAGCTAGCTTTAGGTTAATGCTACTGATTTGCTTCTAGTGAGAGAAGGAGCAAAGGACATTGATTCTTGCTGGTCTATGATTGTGTAGTTTGTATGGGACTTTACTAAGTGGACTGGTTGCAGATTCGGTGAGAACCTCTTCAGAGCCTTTGTGCAGTTTGGCTTGATATTGCATCCAGCTGTTTAACTGGACTAATACAAAATCTCAGTAAGCAGCTTGGGATAAGTGCTACGGTTTTTCTGTGTTGAGTCCAGCAATATCTCCACTACCAGGCAGATTGTGCTGCCAGTAGTCAACTCCAAGCCTCCTAAGAGGTCTAGTCCTTTCAGCCCACATTAGTAAGCACCTGGAACCATGGATTTATTCTTTCTAATTGTCCTTGTAACCAGCTTGGCTGAAATGGACATCCTAAGACAATGTGGCAATATTTTCAGGTTTACTATCAACTATTATGTTACTGGAGGGAAAGCTCTCATATGAAGCCACAACAAATCGCATGCAAATTGTCAGTACCACACAACACCACACTAAACCAATCACACACACAGCTCAGACTAAACATATTAACCTATATAATATGTATAGCATAAAAGTATGCTGAGGCTCTTAAAAGTAACCTAACTAAACCACAAGGCCTCCAAAATATAACTTAAGAAACAAGTATCCTCAGCATCCTCATAATCACATGACATAGGCAGCACCAACCATGAAACACACATCTAAGACTCACACTGACTCTATATTGAGGTGCACCAATGCACCACTAATCAGGCTGTGTAAATACTGAGTCACGGTCAGTTGCCTATCAGGTGCCAAGATTTGCCAAATCACACGTGCACTCAGGTCCTTGCACCACAAGAACACATATGACTCAGTCATGGTACATGTGGGTCTAAATGACAGGAGATTATACCTCCCTGGTCTATATGAAGAGAAACATGATGGAGCTCTCAGAATATGTGTCTGAGGCAGGTATGAACCCAGCTGTGAGCAGAATTCTACCAAAACAAAGTATAATGTTGCAATGCAAACAAAATATTATTAACTTCAACAATTTTTTTAACATCTGGTATAATCCTAAGGTCATACAATATACATCAGCCTAAAAGGAGATGTTAGACAATCCTAATTGTAGTGTCAGGGGATGACATGTTCCCATACTCCCAAGGATTTCATATATTTGCTAAATCCTTGTCTAACACATAATGCATTTGTAGGCAACATTATTGTTCTAAAGCTTCCATCATAACAAAATAAAATTTGGATAAAATAACGGTATTGCTACTCAACACTAGGAGCATTAACAAACACTTCACTCCCCATAAGCACTCCTCCTGGAAAACATAACTAGATGCCTTTTCACAAAGACCTGTTTCAAGACCAGTGAGAGCACTCTATCAGTGCAGGGTTTCAATGGCTGCCACATGTTCAGGCCTACTACATTAGATGAAGGCGTTAAAAGCAGTGGTGTTTCCATTTAAAAAAATTACTTCCAAACTCATTAGCAAATATAACCTGAAACTCTTCCACATCCAATTTACTATTAACAAAACCCCTTATCAGATCATAGCCAACTATAGGACCCCTCTATGTCCTCCTCTGACCACACCTCCTACCTAACCAGTATGGAGCCCTTATCCATTAAGCCAAACACCATTCTCCTAAGAAACATCAACTCTCTTCTCCATTAACTGGGAGACTTATACATCCTCAAATATGTATGCCCAGAAATTTTTGGACTTCATTAATACACACTTTCTGGACCAGTTAAACTGCACCACAACTAGGAGCAATAAAATCATGGATTTGCTCTTCAAAAATATGGTGTAGTTTTGCTCTGCACCAATTGTAACTTCCTCCCTTGTCAAATTGAACCACAAATCAGTCACATTCACATTAATGCTGAAGCAGGAAGTATCTTCCAATACCTCAGCATTCAGAGATTATGCCAAGGCTAATATACTAAAACTGTGTGGTGACCTGGCTAAATTAACATCCCCCTTCCATTTTGACAACATCACTGCTTATGCAGAATTCTTTACCATCAAATTCCATGCACATCTAAATAGCTGCATAGATGCATTTGTCCTCCTGAGAAGTAAATAGAATGCCAAATTTAAAAATAGACCCCCTATGGTAAAACTCTAATATAAGCAGGCTCTATCATAAACGAAAAACATTGTTACATGCAAAAGTAAATTTAACTCTCAAGGTGCCAATAAACTTAACAAAGAACTACAGACTCTGATCAAATCAACCAGAACAAATATGAGATAATAATAGCAACACAAATAAAGGACAATCACAAAGCCTTCCTTAACTTGGTTAGAAATCTCAGAAACAATTCCCAGCACTGCTCAGAGCTAATAATAAGGAAAATAACATACTCATTCCTAGACGACATAACCAATCTACTAGCAAACAAATATGGTTCAAACTTCACCTCGTTCTGTCCTATATTCCCAGATTACATGCCTGCATCTACACGTCCCCTCAAATCTCCAATGGACAAGTCATTAAGGCAATATCCAAAGTCAAAAACACTACTACTATGGGTCCATATAACATATCGAGCTGAAATATGACATGTTATGCCCCCTACAAAAGTTATTCAATATCAGCCTCCAAACAGGCTTTATAGATGAATGGAGGCTTTGTCTACATAAATAGAATATGTTGAAGGGATAGATAGGTATCACAGAGAATACCTCGTCTATGGAACCATCTTACACTCCATATAAATCAAAGTATTTCTCTTACTGTATTCAAACTTAATTTGGACAAATGGATGGGAAACTGCAAATTCAGCCCCAGTTTAGCACCCATGTCCCTTATGGATAGGTGCAACAAATAAATGTTCTAACATATGCTTGTTCTGCCTACCTCTGGATTATTCATATGCAATATATTAAGGGCTAAAACCTACAATGGGAATGTAAGACTAGGCTTTTTAAAATTCCCGCAGATCAATAGCTTAGTAAGTACTTATGAGCCAATGAGCATACGTAGTGACAGAGTAGAATGTATTCCTTCTGAAATGGTACACTAACTTTAATTGTGAAGGAATCACACCATATCATAAAAACATTGATCATCAACAGACACTGTTCCCCCATGGGATCCTGTAACTGCCATTTGCTTTCATGAATCACCTCCAACCCAAGAATGATACCCACATTATCTTTACTCCTGATGTCTGATTGAGAAAAGGACAAAACACAACAGGAATATATTTTCACTTGCTGCAGTATGGCACCCCAACTTCACATCCATTGTCATAAAAGTAAAAAAAATACATGCAGATGTATTGTACCATGGGAAGCATGTACTGATACCACAGTCACAGTCATGAACTTCACAGCCCACCAAGCCATGGTAATGATCACTTTAATGTGACCAGTCTTGGTCTGCCATTTGCTTTCTTTCACAGATTGACGCATAGTCCTCATAACTTTCACAACTCTTAACCTTTCATCTCCAAAATGTGGAACACTACCTCCCACACAGTAATAAACAAATGGATAAAATGTCAAACACAGGAACACTTACTAACATCAGTTTGGAAGTTCACAGCATGATTAATATCAGTTTCTTCTTACTTATTAAAAGGCTGTTTTGATGAGGAAATATGATAATTCAATATTATTTACCATGGCTATTTGTTAAAAAAATCCACCTAAAAGTGTAACAGACCTTTTTAGTGTGGAACTGCATGAAACGTAGAAACTTAAGCATTCAAAATGGAAAATGTTCCTTGTAATGAAGTACATTTAAAAGCTCTGCTTCCTCCCCTGTCCAAACAGACAGCCATTTCTGATGATCAGCTATGATCAATAAAAGTGGTAATAAAAACTATCCATATGAATATATGCTGCTGCAGAGTGACGATGGTGCTATAGGTAACCATACCATTTATCTGTCCATAATTGTGCAGAACATCTCTCATTTTGCCTCATAATTTTGTTCTGTCCCTAGTTTTCTGGCATATCACTGAGGATTACAGAGAAGTCAGTAATGCCAGACATTAGAGTTTCATAGATGTTATTGTTCAAAAAATGCATGTTGATGCAAAACCTGTAGTTCTAGTAAACTTTTTAAGGGAATCAGATTAAAATTAAAAATCGTCCCTGATTTTGGACCTTTGTCCTCCCCAATTCTTTTGACTATGCCCAACATTCTTGAGCAAATCAGCTGAGAGGTATGTAGCAAAAAACAATACATCTCAAACAGCAGATCTCAGCGGTCCTTGATTTTGTAGAATGCTTCTTCTGACTTTTTTCATATTTTTGTCCCATCCATGATTTGCTGGAAAATTCTGAAGATTGCAGAGAAGTCACTAAAGACAGACATTCGAGTTTCGTACTTCTAATTATTCAGAAAATGCAAGTTCATACAAAACCTGTTGCTCTTCTATTTTTTTAAGTGAATTAAGAGATATATTTGAAAAATGTCCCACATTTTGTCCACCCATTATTTTCATAAAAGGATTTGGGAAGTATGCAGTAACCCCTACCCAAGACATTGCTGTAAAATTAATTAAAAAAGGTATATAATACAGTGAGCAGTTTCTGCTGTTACCACTGCCCATAGTTTTAGTTATCCTCCTGTCAGCATTAAATATAAAATACACATACCTGCAAGGGAAAAATTGACCACGGCTTTAAAAATTCCCAGCACTCTCTAGACATATGACAACTTGACTAGAGATTACTGGGAAAGCATTGAGATCAGTTAACCCTAGCAAGTGATCATAGGCACTTAGACTAATGGGTTGATAAAAGTCTCTATTCATATTTATGGTCACAATATATTTGAATTTCTAAGCACTAATCGCAAAATCTATTATCTTTCTGATGACCCCACTAATAAACCTCTTCAAATGCTCAGTGTTCAAAATCTATTAATGCATGAGTATCTTTTATGCTGTAATAGCAGCCTTTCTACTTTCATATGAATAGAATCTAATCAGCAAATGTATGTGGAATTGTTAATGTGTATTATGTAATGTCTGTTCATGAATATTACTGAATGCATGTGTTAAAAAATTTCTTATATGTTGGAGCTTTTCTCCCCATGCCTCTTCTTAAAAGGGTTTTTTGACTAAACCCAGCTGGACAAACACTATACACAAAAGCAAAATAAAATATTAAGTGACTAGAGACTTCTGAATAAAAACCTCTTGTGACCAGTTCCTAAAGGCTTTGGATTTTTTTTTATTAGGGCAATCACCAGGGTACATTATTTTCCAACTAGAGCATGTGCCCCATAAAGACCCAGTGTGTGCTGCCTATGTCCTAATTGAGTTGCCTGACTTATGCCCTATGGACAGCTAGATTCATTATTTACATATGAAGACAGCTGGTGGTGGTGTCTCCTTTCCTTCTTGTTTTCAATGGTGTGTTCCCACTTTTAATTAGCAGTTATCAGAAAGAAGTTGGTATACATGCTTTGCTATTTGATTTACATATAAAGGTACTGAATGACCAAGGTTAGAGATAAACTGGTTGACCAAAGGGTTTACAGTTTTTGTCCAAATCTGACTCACAATGACTCCATTTAGGGTCTGAATAATTACTCTGGGGATCGTGTCTACACTTATAGTGCTCTCTGATTTTTGTAAGATTTCTTCTGATTAACTAGAGATCATTTGATTTGAAATAGAAAGACATCCTTCATACCATCACCAAAATATTGGACTAGTTGCTCAAGTTTTGTAACTGGTGTTCAAGTAGGCAATGCACATGTTGCATTGTAATACTGTATCAAAATGCTGCCCCCTTAACATTTTGAAAAAGAAAGGCTTTTTGCACTAGGGTACCTGTATATACTCAAAGGAATTATCAAGTGATGTCAATCCAAACATGGATAAAAAATGTTATCTGCATGTCCTGCATTGTAGCTTACCAACTGTGCATGTATACGAGCAACAGATAAAGACACATAATATACAGAGAGAGGCTTTTCTTGTTTGCAAATTCTTAAGAACATCTTATCTGTGGATAATAACTCTAAGTGGATTGTAGTTCAATTGCTGATCAGTGGCCACTCTAAATTACATTTAGTGTTGCCTATATTTCCCCTATATTTCTTCATTGTTACTCCCAAATACATATCAAGACTTTGCAAATCAGAATCCTATCTAACTCTGGGATTTTAACCTAAAATGGAAAGGCCTATTGCTGTTAACAACATTAGTAAGAGAGTCTGTGATCTGGACAGGCAAAACCAAGTCTAGCTTTAGGCCAGTTGAACCTGCTTGGACCATTACAGCCCCAATCCAACAGGGGAGCCCCACACTAGAATACAACATGGTCATTATGCTTTATGTAACCTACAAGCATACTACAGCAAAGTGAAAGGCATTTTTCTACCTGTAGTCTTGCCTCTGCAGTAGTTATGAGTATTGTTAGTGGAACAGGCTACACTTCCTGTTACTCACTGTATTAGTTTCTTGTCTCTAGTATTATTAATATCACAGTATCACAGTACTTGCATGGCTCGCGCTGTTAGCTGCTTATTCTCTCAGAGTAATGAGTTGCTGCTGCTAAGTGCTCAAGAGAGGTTTCAACCCAAAAGTGAGTTTGGATTAATCATCTAGTTTTGTGTACCATTTAATTTCATTTGTCAGTGTGAGTACTGCATCACCGCACCAGAAGAACTTACAGATTGTGCCCTAACAGCTTTTGCCTGGGGCAGCTTCCCCCTTTGCCAAAACCTAGTTATGGCTTTGTAGATTATTATTTTTAGGCAAGGTAGAGAAACACTTGCTGCAGTTGCCAATTAGGAGCAAAGTAATCCCAGAGAAGTAAAGCATGAGATGGGTGTGTTAGAGGAGGGAGTCAAAGGTGGATGGAAAAATGATTTACCTTGGCTAACAGAGAAAAAAACAGTAACAGAAGCTGTCTGGCTCATAAAGGTGTTACAGGGATACCACAACATCAGTCAAATACAAAATGGTGGAGGGTGGGGACAAGAAAAAACAAAGATAGAAAATGGTTAGATTTGAATGTGGATGGTTTTTGGGGTAAGTGTACTGCAGAAAGTTGAACAAACTATGTGGGTTTCAAGGTGTGCTTCCTTAAGGTATTCTGATTTTCTCCCTCCTGCCAAAACATGCTGCTTAGTGGCTACCTCTAAACTATTCCTACATGCAATCATTACTGTTGCTCTTGTGGAATGAGCTATGACTGAAAAGGATCTGCAAGCATTAGTCCACTTACCCAAATTAGAAAATAATTAAATAAAAAAACAGACTTTCAGAAATAGTCATAAATTGAGAGTTATGTGAGTAATGCCATTTCATAGTTTTGAGGCCTGATGCTGTTATTATTTTTAATGTTGAGCATTCTGAAGTAGTTCAACAGTTTTATTTGGTTTTGTGGAAACACACCATCTGTAACAAGGTATGATCATTTACTTGGCAAGGGACTCCAACAATGTAGAGCAGGTGTAGGAGGTGATTAAACATTCATGAAGGAAGAAAGGCTAATATAAACTGAGAATACATAATAAGAGTTTGGAAAAGGTTCATGCTCTTTTTGCAGCCCAGCATCTCCACAGCCGTCAAACCCATTTCCAGTGATTTATTTGTCCCACTTTTCCTGGAGTTGGAAAGTATTGTGTATGCCAGGAAAGAGTTGGGGGCTGCAATCAGTGAGATTTTACCAGGCTCCATGCTTCAAGTGAGCTTTTTTCAGAGTAACATTATCCATACCACCTCCTAAAGACAGTGGCGGGTGCAGAGTACTTAACTTACTACAAAAGACTAGTATTTTACTTTCACTTTAACATGCCTACGACAAAATATAAGGTGGTAAATAAAAGCATTATTTTGTTCTAATGTGCAGTAATAGCATGTATTCCTGATACTTCATTTGAAATAATCTTAAATCAAGGAGACTAGCAGGTAGAATGGAGTTAGGAGAGAGGGTGACAGGTGAGAGAGCAGCTGGAGAGACCACGAAACTGATCCCATTTGGGCTAACAATCGCTAAGGCTAGCCCTGGGCCTAACCCAAACAAAGTGGAGAGCAACCTACTTGATATGAATTTCATTAACTGACCCTAAAGAGGTACCAAAGTGGAGGATCAGGTGAACTCCCTAAGATAACATTACTCACTCAATTCTCATTGATTATTCAGAAATAAAAAGCCAAACTGATCTGTGTTGCAGGAAGCTCCTTTCCCAGAGTATGGAATCAGTTCTGCTAATTTTACCTAAATCAGTGAACTGAGATACTGTTTCATTGCAAGATAATAGTAGTGGTGCACTCAAATCTTTCCTTTAGACTCTGCCTCCCATGTGGAATAAGTTGTTCCCCTGAAAGTTAGAAGAGTGGTAGTTTACCTCATCCCTTAATGTGCATTTAAGGTGGAGGAACCATGCATGGATTCAATGGAAGAAAAATATGAATCACACTCACCATCAAGACTTTTTAAGTTGGTGAAGGGAGGAGAAGAGTGTGACTAATAGGTATAAATCTACATATTTCAGGAAAAAACACACTTAGCAATTGTATCATTACACATTTGGGGGGGTATTAAGGAGCTAACTGGAAGGATATGTAGATTTCCAGACTCAAGGAACATATGCAATAGCTCCTGCTGATAACCTGCTATCAAAGAACACATGCTAGAGACAGAAATCCCCAGATTTAACAATATAGCTCACACTCACCCAGCACCATTTAGTTTTCCCAACCCAAGCAGTTCCTTGCAGTTTAGTCCCTGCTTCCACTTTGGGAAAGTTACTCTGAGAACTACAGAGGATCCTCTAGAGAAAATCAAGTAAATGTAACACTATAATGGTGGCATTATCAAGATAGCAGCACATATTATATTAAAGCCTTTAGTAGTTTCATAGTTTCATAGTATAGTACTAGGCTATCTGCCCTGGGGCATTTGTAAGCCTAGCCATAGTGATGTGGCTTTTGCCACCCCTTGAAAAGGTACAAAAATGTACAGAATAAATCTAGAATACTGTGCCTCTGTCCAGTAGTGACACAATGAAGGTCCCTTTATATAATAGAATTAGTTTACTGTGCCCCTGTCTAGCAGTGACACAGATGTGACCCCTGGGGTAAACTTACGATCTCCCATCCACTCATCAAGATTTCTCTTGAAGAGAGTCAGTGAGGGGCTCTGCCTAATACGAACTGGGATCCTGTTCCAAAGCATGGGAAGCCTCTGGGTTATGAATCTATCCCTCCAGCATGTCCTATTCATACTTGTGCCAAGGTTTAAGTCTTTAGCTCGTGGTCCTGATGGATTTGGATTTTTTTGAGGTGGAGCATGTCCATCAGATCCTGATTGGACATGGCCTTGCACGTCAGGCAGAGATCACCTCTGAGCAGGCGGTATGCTACTGAATAGAGCTGAAGTTTCTTTAGTCTGGCAGAATAAGACATATGTTGGAGACCCTTGATCCTTTTGGTGAGGTACTTTTGTGGTCTCTCCAGCTGTTGCAAATGCCGGGTGAGGTACATACCAAATGGGGCATTGTACTCAATCATGGGTCTGATGAGGGAGGAATATAGGGGTACAATGACATCCTTGGATCTGGATGTGAATCCCTTCATGATGAGGTGTGCAAGGTAGAATGTTTTCTAACCACTTTGGCAACGTGGGTGTCAAATGAGAGGTCGCTGTCTACTTGGGTCCCTAGGTCTCTGATTACTTTTTCTGTACTCAGTGGGTTGCTGTCTATGTGATAATTTGTGGGTACTTTGTTTTTCCAAAAGGGATGACTATACATTTTTGGCATTTAGTTTAAGGCCGTGACTACGGCACCAGTTGTCCGTTTCAGTGAGGCCTTTTTGTAGGATGTGTGTGTCTGCTGGTGTATCGACTATGGTGCCTAGTTTGCAGTCATCTGTGAACTTTGTCAGCCACAGCCCTCCCATGTTTGCTTTAACATCTGAGAAATAAATGCTGAACAAGAGGGGTCCCAGGACAGATCCCTGTGGGACACCACTTGTGACTGGCTTTGAGTCTGACATAGCTCCAGCGATTTTAACTTTATGGGTTCTGTCCTTTAGCCAGTTTGCAACCCATCTAGTGACATAAGGGTTTACTTTTAAGCTGTTTAGCTTATCTATGATGCCTGAGTGGGGTATTGTGTTGAAGGCCTTAGCCAAGTCCAGGTATGCTGTATGGACTGCTTTGCCCTCATCAATGGCTCTAGTGACTGTTTCGAAAAGTCAACCAGGTTTAAAAGGCAGGATCTGCCCTTTACAAAGCCGAACTGGGTGGGGTCAAGTGTCTGTAGGTCCCCTATGTCTCTGTTTATGAGTTCCATAATGAATCTTTCCATAGCTTTGCAGACCAGGCTAGTTAAGCTTATGGGGCGGTAGCTTTCAGGGTCTGTAGAGGCACCCCCCTTGTGGAGTGGGACCACTGTTGCTGTACGCCAGTGTTCAGGTACATATCCTGAAGTAAGGCTAAGGTTAAATAGCATTTTTATGTGTGGGTTTAGCTCCTCTTGGAGTTCACGTAACACGCCCCGGGATACCGTCAGGTCCCATTGATGCTGTGTTTTTTGCTTTGTTTAGGGCGGTTCTCACTTGGACATCTGAGATGACAGGGAGGTTACATTCGGCTGGGATAAGTATTTCTTCTTTTGGGGGTGAAGGAGGGGAGAAATTTGCACTGAACCTGTCAGCCAGAATGTTAGCAATATCTGTGGGTTCAGTGTATTTTTTGTTGTTGTGAACCAACTCTGAGCATATCTGAGGGTTTCCGCCCAGGTTTCTAACATAGCTGAAGAAGGCTTTGTGGTTATCTTTAGTGTCCTTAGCGATTTTTCTGTCAAAGTCTGCCTTGGATGTTTTTATGAGAGAACGTAGTTTTCTGCTAATGTTGATCAGAGATGTCTTCCCTTCATGGGATTTCGCTCTGACGTGCAGTAGCTTCCTTCTTTTGTTATACAATTTGTTTATGGCTGAGGTCCACCAGACAGGACGCTTACATTTGGTGGAGAGGGACTTGGATTTGTTTGGGATTGCATGATCCATGCATTCTTGGAGATGTCCATAGAAAGCATTTGTGAAGGATTCGGCATTGTGGGATGTGGTATCCACTGGCACAGTGGGCTTAAATGATACCATCTCAGTCTTAAGAAGAGTGAAGTCTGCTTTTGAGAAGTTTTTCACTGTGGTCTTTTGTGCTGGGGGTGGAGGTGGGATATGTATATCCAGGGTGATTAGTTTGTGGTCAGATCTCACTAGTGAGGGGTATACTTCCAGTGTGGAGCATTTTGTCCCCATGTTTGTGATGATCAGGTCTAGTATATTATCTCCCCTAGTGGGAGAGGTGACTAGTTGTTCCAGTGCATTTGAATTTATGAATTCCAGGAACCTTTGGGCTAGGGTATTAGGGCTAGAATAATGTACCCAATCTATGTTTGGGTAGTTGAAGTCTCCCAGTATGATGGTATTTTGTGATACATTCATATCCTCCAATGTCTTCAGGAAGGCTGAGTGGGGTTCTTGAGATTGGGAGGGTGGTCTGTAACTTGCTACCAGTTGTATAGCAGTTTTGCCTATGGTTAGTTGCACCTGTATGGTCTCTGATGCTTCATGTGTTGCTACTAACCTGGAGGTGTGGGTGTCCTTTATGAATATGGACACTCCCTCCTTGTGGTTCGGCCCGGGTTTTGGGGCCGAAATGCATGATACGAGGTATAGCCTGGTAGCACTGGGGTGCTCTCAGGAGCCTTGAACCAGGTTTCAGTTACTGCACAGACGCCGATGTTCTCCATGCTGAGGAGTGCATCAAGTGCCTGCATCTTGAGATTTAGACTTCTGGCGTTGAGCAGCATTACCCTTAGTTTTTTCCATTTTGTTTTCTAAGGAGGTGGGTTTGTCTTTTGAGCCTTGCCTAAAAAGGCACTATGGGGGTGGCAAGAGCCTTAGCCAATATCCGGAAGCCCAGTGGTGACAGGTGTAAGCCATCCCTTGCGAAGCAGCGTGGCTTGTCCAACATATCATCCCAGGCAGACAGACATTGGATCCCCTTTGAATGACACCAGTACTTGAGCCAATTGTTAAAGCTGATCATCTTGTCTTTGTATTGTGGTATCATTCTTGGCGAGGGCAAGATGCTTCTCAGGGTCAGGGTCATACCAGCCTGGGCTACATAATCGGAGAGCTCCTCTATGTCTCTTTTCATGTAGTCCAGGGAGGTACGTCTCAGGTCATTCACACCAGCATGGACAATGACGGAGTCATATTTGTACTTGCTTTGGAGTGACCTGAGTGCTTGTGTTATGTGGCGGATCCTAGCTCCCGATAGACAGCTCACAGTCACCTTCTCCTTGTTCAGCCTGGTCAGTGGGACATCAGTGTGTCTGACTATGGAGTCACCTATTACTAGTGTATCAGGCGAGGTGTTTGGCCTTAAGGGCTGCGATTGGTCGACACACTGATTTATTGAAGTATGTGTTGCATGTGTTTTGTTTTGAGGTGGTGGATTTTTGGATGTCTGCTTTGGGAGCCTCTGTTGTTTTGGTAAGGTTTTATTAGAGCCTCCAAGTATGTCTTTGTGTTTTTATGTGTTTGGTTTGCAGTTGTGGTAGATCTATGTGGGACTGGGATTGTTGTGTGTGTGGTTGCCATCTCCTCCTTTCTGGTCATGCCAGCCCTGAGTTGAGAGAGTTCAGCCTCCAGTTTGGCTATATAGTTGCATCTCTCACATGTATTTGTGTTTGTTGGGAGGAGGAGAGGGTTGTCTGTGTACATGAGACAATTGTAGCATTGTCTCAAGATACCCAGATTGACCAGCTGAACTGGAGACGGCGCCAGTAATCTACCACTCGACATGCTAGAACAGTATAAGGGAGTGGTATACCTTTAAGGGAAGTGGATATTCACAGGGGTGGTAAGTAGATGTAGTGCTTTACTTAGTACGAGTGCTTACTTAGTAGAGAAGTATTGAGAACAAGTGCTAGGCTTATAATACAGTGAGTAGTTTGGTTATACTAAGAGTAGAGCTTCCTTAAGGGAAAATTTGAACAGCAGACTTGGCGGAGCCAGAAAAAGTTTAACCTTGTTTAACCGGCGCTGCGCTATGCGCACAACCACGCAAAGCTGTGCAAACGCGGATTTTAAACAGTGAACTACAAAAGAGCTAGAAATGGTCCAAAACAACCAATTACTACAGCTTCTTGTGCTAAGGTCACTTCCCCCAAGGACAGGTAGGCTGCTCAAGGCTCCCCACTCCCACTGGTGAGCAAAGAAACTTCCTTCTATCCAAGTAAGGTAATGGACAACACAGGAACTACACCACAGCCCAGAATACAGCAATGCCTGTAAACTGGTCTAAACTAGTCGAGGAAGGCGGGAAA
The DNA here is from genome assembly GCF_019279795.1 of Protopterus annectens. Taxonomy (NCBI): domain Eukaryota; kingdom Metazoa; phylum Chordata; order Ceratodontiformes; family Protopteridae; genus Protopterus; species Protopterus annectens. Next base: position 1,337,717,790 of record NC_056739.1, read on the forward strand.
ACAAGGATTATTTTTTTGTTTTTTTGGTAGAAACACACAGAAAATGCAGAAACAGTGATAAATTAGTTACACAGGCTAGCACACTTTAGTGGGCAGCCTCCACAGTTAAATTAAACAAACAAACAAGCAAACTTTCGATCAAATTCGACTAACATGTAACTTTAAGTGCAGATTTTAAAATAATGCAGCAATCAGTTAAAAAACAGTTCAGGCTAGTTCAAGGTAAGCTACAGAAGCTATTCCAAGTGCAAAAAAAGCAAAGATACTTAAATCCAGAAGGTAGTCACTTTTCTGAGTTCCCTGCTGCTAGGGCCACTCTGTAAACCCACGTGGAGCTTGTCTGAGCAGTATAGTCTATAATCTCACTGTGCAGAATTGTACCACACATATTCACATATGCACTATTTCTTCTATGCAAAGTGACCACCTCAGATCAATGCAAGTTTATTGACCAAAAGCAAATTTTCATGCATTAGCAAAACTGGTAGACAAATCATTTATTGATAGTGGCAGAACATTTCAGTGCATATCGTCTTTTGGTTCATAACCAGTATACATTTATAAAGCGATACAATACTGTAGTGTCTATCTGTTGCTATCTGCTGCTACATGGTAAAAGCATTACTTCCTCTTGCAAATGAGGATTTAATCAGTTAATTGTTCTAGATTACTAATAAATATGGAATGTCTGCATTTTGCTAAATAGCCATTATGGACAGAGCTTTTAATGCAGTATCTACATCTAAGAGTTCAAAGACAGACATTTTTGAGCTAGACCTATATAATGGCCATGACCCTTTCTGCTCCCAGTATTTATTAATGACTTGACTCTTGAGTATTTTGAAAAATCACTTTGAATGCAGATGATGCTTTTCTTGCAAACAGACTCCAAAGGAGCTTGCAACAGGACTAAGGAATTCACCATATTATGGCAGTGATTATATTACCCCTGCCCCTCAAAATAACAACAGTGGTACATCACATCATCATATGGCAGAATGGCATATCTCCCCAACTACCTGTCTCCATAGGGGTTCCCCAAGGATCCATCCTTGGACCCCTACTCTTCTCTGTTTACACCAATAATCTAGCCTCTGCCACCAAACATGGCACACTCATACAATACGCAGATGACTCGACCACCATCTGCTCAGCCCAGTCCCTACCAAAACTGCAAAAAGTCACACAGGAAGCCTTTTCCTCTGTTGAAACATGGTTATCCGATGTCCGATTAATACTCAACCCAAGCAAAACTAAACTACTCATCTTCCAACCCACCAAACATACTCAAAACAACTCTCACTTTAACATCACGGCAAAAGACAACACCACTATATACCCAACTGAACACACCAAATTGCTAGGAGTAGAAATAGACAATAAACTAAAATTTGACATTCACATATCCATGACTATAAAAAAAGTCCACAAAAAACTAGGAGCGTTATACAGAAATAAGCAATTTCTCACCAAAGCAGCAAAGATTTCAATAGCAAATTCCCACCTTATCTCCACCCTACTTTATGCCTCTCCAATATATACCAACCTAAGGCAATGGAACAAGCTAGAAACCTGCTACAACAAAATCGCCAAATTCGCCACAGGGGCATCCTACCGTAGTCACCACTGTCTCTCACTTGCTGAACTGGGCTGGCTTGAACTCCCTCACCTCCTTCAGTGGTATCAACTCTCACTCGCCCACAAACTAGTAAACCATCCACTAAATGTCCCATCCCTCCAGAATCTACTCCAACCCTATCGCACCACCAGACCACTAAGATCCAGCAGCAAAAATCACTTGCAGATCACTAAAGCCAATAACTCTGCTGGTGAAGCACTATTGTCTTGCGCCATAGCCAAATTATGGAACTCACTCCCACCCACAATTACCTCCATACCATCATGCACCCACTTCAAAACTTTACTAAAAGTGCAACTAAAAACATGCTGGCTATGCCCTTGCAACTCCCACTCTAATATCATCCACCCCATCCAACCACTACCTTTCTTTCCACTCCACTAACTACCTTGATTATAGCAAGCTCAGATGCTCATAAGCCAGTACTTATTATACAGCACAAACTTCTTCTTGTAACATTTGTTAACGTCTGGTATGCACTTCACAGATAAAGATTCTAGTTGTCTACTGATGTACTATGTTTTTCACCTGTAAATATGTTGTAAGTAATTGCTATGTAAATTGTTATTCACTATGTAATCCAATGTATATACTGTCTGTTTATTTTAACTGTGGAGCTTTTCTCCCCGGGCCTCCCCTGAAAATGGACCTACGTCCAGTCGGACACTCCCGGTCAACAAATTTAAATAAATAAATAAAATAAATAAATAAATCACAGAGACTGAAAAGGCAGTCCTAAAATTCTTAACACTCTTAAACCAACAGACTGAAAAGACAGTCCTAAAATTCGTAACACTCTTAAACCAACAGCCATGCATCTTTATCTCAGATACTCTGGGGTTTGGAAGGATCCATCTCTTTCTACAAAACACCATGTAGAAACAGTATAGAAAACATGGGGCTGTAACTCAGAATTTGCTGTAGGTTTGCAAACATTTTTTATTATAAGTTCAGGAAAATTATTGTTTGAAACACAATTCCTAAAGCCAAGTATGGTCTGGTGGTCATTGTTCCTAAAGCCAAATATGATCGTCATTGAACTCCTTGCAGAAAAGCAACATCCTTTACAACTGATAGAATTTGTACACTTCTCCCCAAACCCAGGAAGTGTCACCGCCTTTCTTATAGAAAGTAGACTATCTCCCAGTCACTACCTGCATCTTATTATTACCGGCCTCCATTACTTTCAAGTTTTTCTGTTCATGTTAGCGAGCTCCTTTAACACAGGCCAGACATCTTTTCTTAATATTACTCTCTGGAAATCCAAAACCGGGACCATTTCTTTAAAAAGGCAGGCCTTTCAATTCGCTTTTAAGTAAAAAGGCTATTGGTAAAATTGACCCTGCAACAATCAGCTGCAAAAACTAGTTAAAATTAATAGATATGAATAAAAGTTAATCAGTTTCAAAATTAAGTTATCAGATGATCTTAGTCATTGCTTTGCAAATGTCAGTGTTTTAAGATAGATTGTTTAATAACTTACCCTACATATACACAAGCTTCTTTGAGATGTTAAGCACTGATTGCATTCTAGAATATACCTTCTGATGGATTCATTACTAATTTATGTGTTAAGATGGTCTGTGTTGCTCACTTTTTGGTAATCGGTGTTGAGGTTTTGCTGAATTTGTCTAAAAGAGCAATAGTTTTGTCTAATGTCGGTGTTGTTGATAGCTGTTTCTTGTTATCCTCTTATCTCTCTTTATATAAAAATACAAACTTGGAAATCATGTTATCCCCTGGAATTCAGAAAGGATTTCCACACAACAGAAACCTTTACTTGTCAGTTTTTCACAATGAGATAAACCCAAGCAATTCAGAAACTTTTTCCCTGCTCCATTAGTATGCAGTTGCCAACTATTATTCAGAAGCCATTGGGCTTACTGGTAAGGCTGTACACAAATGTCAAAGTCTGAGGATGCATCGAATGCTTATTAACGATATTCTCTCCCATAGAAACTGGAGACAGCACTGGAATATTACTAGCACCACATTCTTTTGGTCTCAAGAAGTGTATGCTGCTTTTTGACAGCATGCATCCATCCACGCAAAGACATCCCTTTGTGTGTGGGGGGGTGTCTCTAGGGCCATGAATGCAGCTGCATAGGTGTGCATATTGTTTGGAAGCTAACTATACAACTGTGATGCATGGGCTGGTAGTGGAACACTAGCAAGGTGAGGTAATACAGCACAAATGAATTTCAATAACATAGATTCATAGGAGGTTACTAGGTTAATGGTCCTAGGGCCTTTACAGGCCTAGTCATGTTATACCCATATTCGCTAATTGACTATGGTCAGATAGCCTTTATTTGCAGGGTGAGTCTATGATCAGCACCGAATGCTCCAGTCCATAAGGGACATAGGTGACACTCCTGGGGTGAATTTATGTTTTCCCATCCAATTTTATAGGCTGCACTTAAACAGGGTCATTAAGGAGCTCTGCTTCACATGAGCTGGGAGTTTATTTGAGAGGAACTGGAATCTCTGGAAGACATATCTGTCTCTTCTACATGCTATGTTGCTGTCACAGGATAGGCTGAGATCCCTGGAGCGAGTGACTATTGTTCAATTTAATTTGGAGACATGCAGCATTTCCATCAGGGCAGGATCAGAGATTGCTCTGTAGGCCAGGCACAAGTTGACTCTCAGCAGCCTGTAGGATACAGAAAATAGTGACAGGGGCTTTCAGTCTTTCCATGTAGTTTATGTTTTGGATGCCTGAATTTTCTTGGTGAGAAACCTCTGTGGTCTCTACAGCTGCTCCAGGGTTCTGGTGAGGTACATACAAAAGGGAGCTTTGTACTCTATTAGTGGTCTGATGAGGGTCGAGCACAGAGGAGTTACAACATCCTTAATCATGGATGCAATGTCTTTACTTATGAGATGTACAATATAGAAGCCATTTCTTACCACTGTGGACACATGGTGATCAAAGTTTAGGTTGCTATCAACCTGTGTTCCCAAATCTCACACCCTGTGTTTGAGCTTGGGGTGGGTGCTGTAATTATTGTAATTTGCAGAGACTTCCTCTTTGCCAAAGAGGATAATAATACACATTTTTTAATTTAGTTTTAGTCCGTGGCTTTGGCATCAATCATTTTTCTGTGTTAGCCCCTTTTGTAAACTGTTAACATCACTGGGGTCTCAATGATTGCACCCAGTTTGCAGTCAGCTAACTTGGTAACCTGTAGGCCATCTACTTTTGCCTGCACTTCCAAGAAATAGATTCCAAACAGTAGAGGGCCCAGTACAGATCCTTGTGGTACACCAGTCATAACTGGTCTACTTGTAGAGGTGGACTCCTCAACTTTGACAGTATGCATTCTGTCAGTGAGCCAGTTGGCTACCCATCTAGTGACGTATGGGTTAATCCCCAGCTGAGAGAGTTTTAGCCATTTTTTGGAAATAAAAAGTTTCTCAATGATACCTGAGTGGGTGATTGTGTCAAAAGCCTTGTCCAAGTCAAGATTTGTGGTATGTACTATTTTGACTTCATCAAGGGCTTTGGTGACATTCTCAAAGAAGTCCACCAGGTTTAATAAGCATGATCTACCCTTAACAAAGCCAAACTGAGTTAGGTCAAGAGTTTGAAGGTTGCCTATATCCTTTTTAGTAAGGTCCATGATGATTCTTTTCATGGCCTTGCTGGTTAGGCTTACGGGTCTATAGTTCCCACAGTCAGTTGATGGACCCCCTTTGTGCAAGGGGATTACTGATGCTGATCTCCACTATGCTGGAACAAAGCCAGTGCTCAGGCTGTGTTTAAAGAAAGTGCCAAGTAGTTCAACTAGAGCTTGTTTTAGATTGTTCAGTAAGCAGCCTGTGATGTTATCTGGTCCCAAAGAGGTCATGTTTTTGGCCTTGGAGAGCGCAGGTATGACCTGTTCTTTTGAGATACAAGATAGAGGACTGGTGTTAGGTATGCTTTGGAGTATTGTTGGTGGGGACAGAGGTGGTGAAGTTTGTACAAACGAAGGTTGGCAATTTGCTTGGGTTCAGTATGAGTGGTACCATCCACTATAAGTTTGATACATAGCTGGACATTCCCTTTTAGATGTAGCTAAATAATGCCTTTTGATTATTCTTAGCTGGGATGCTAATTTAGCCTCATAACTAGCTTTAGAGGGACTTTACAAGATAGCTAATTTGCTTGTTCAAGCTCTGGAGGGTATTTTTCCTCTGCTGAATAAGTTCTCTCTTGTTCTTAGATAACAGTTTCTTCCATTTGTTATATAACCTATTTATATTTGAGGCCCATCAGGGTGGCTTGTTTTGTCAGGAGGACCTGGTTTGATCCAGTCAGGTACAGCCGAGTTAATACAATTGTTTAAGTGGCTGTACAGAGCATTTCTGTACTTCTTTGCATATGAGCCATTGTTGTCTGCATTAGCAGGTTTGAAACTTTGTATACAATCACTTAGTAGGCTGTAGTTTGCTTTGGAGAATTTTTTTTTTTTCTCCTGTGGAGGTATCAGGTCTGATCATTACTTTGAATGAGACAGATTTATGGTCTGACCTTGCCAGGGAGGCCAACACACAGGGGTACTGCAGTGACCCCCCCCCATGTTGGTAAGTACCAAGTCCAGGACACTTGAGCACCTTGTGCATGTGCAGACTAACTGCTCCAGGACATTTGTATTGATAAAGTCCAGGAACCTCAGGGAGAGCATGTGTGTGCTCATGTATGTTGCCCAGTTGATGGAAGGATAGTTGAAATCAGCCATGACCAAAGTGTTTGGTTGTACAGTGAGTGACTCTAGCAAGTCCAAGTAGGCAGTGTACTTCTTTTGGTTCATGGTGGGGGACCTGTAGCTAGCTATGATGTGGTAGGGTATTTTACCTATAGTTGGACCTGGAGTAGTTCAAGAGATTTGTACTGTTTAACTAGATGGATGCACCTCCACCTTTGGTTCTTTCACGCTGATTTTGGGGTCTGAACATGTGGAAGGCATTGTAGTCTTGCATGGCCAAGGTGCTCTCTGCGGTCTTGAACCAAGTCTCGGTGACTGTACAGACGTCAGCATTTTCCAAGGTGAGGACAGCTTCCAGGGAGTGCAGTTTCCTGTTTAGACTCCTAGCATTAAGCAGCATAACCATGAGTTTGTCTTGAGTGGATTTTTTTTTACAATGGGAATTTTGATGTGTTGACATTTCCTTAAAAAAGGCACTATGAGGGAGGCAAGCATCTTTGCTTGTATCCAAAACTTAGAGGAGACAGGTGAAGGCCACCTCTGATAAAGCAGAGTGGTCTGTCCACCATATCTTCTCAGGATGACAGATACTGGATCCCCCTGGATTGACACCAGAAGCTAAGCCAATTGTTGAAGTCAATCATATTTTGTTTATATTGTGGCATCATCCTGGGTGAAAGTAGGATGTTGTTTACGGCTAGGGACATACCTATCTGAGAGTTCAGTCATGTCTCTCTTCTTGTAGTCCAGAGAGGTACATCTCCGGTCATTCACCCCAGCATGTACTATGACAGAGTCATAACGGTAATTGTTGTTGAGAGTCATGAGTGCATGCATGATTTAATGGACCCTGGCAGCTGATTGTGACCTTCTCCTTGTTTAGCCTAATTCTTTCATGGCAATGAGTGCTAATGAGGTGGTGTTAGGTGCATTTTTTTTCCCCTTGTATGTGAATCACAGATTATCACCTTTGTGCTAGAGGGCAGTCCCACTTAACCCAATTAGCACTGACAGTGATAACCCCTAGGATTCAGAAATATTATGTGTGACTGTCATTTCACTACATAACTTGTATTTTGTGTTGTTTCATGCCACTGAAAATGGTCCTCCAGCCAGGCCACTTGTCCCATTAACAAACAAATAAGCAAACAAACAAACAAACAAATGAATGAAAGAATTAAATAGCAAAGGCTCAGTTTAGAAAATATCACTGATTTGTTTGGCTTGTCAAGAGTGCTATAAATGAAGGGTATTAAAAAATATAGGTTTACTTGAACTAAGGATGATGAATTCAGCAAAACTCAGCTGGTTGACAACATTCTTTTGAATAATGCCATGACAGAAAACTGCATTAACAGACTAAGACATCAACATGATAACCAAGTAAATATCAAAAGAACAAAGACTTAGAAGCAGTTCAAAGCATTTTTGCAGTGGATGAGCCTTATAGCGTTTATATGGTTTGTTTTTGTAGGTTGTTGTGTTTTATTACATTTTTGATGTTTCAAGACTTCGATTATATAGTGTCGACCATATCAGATTCGAAGTTTTGAAACTTCGATAATGTAATGTAAACCCGAATATCTGTCTATCTAGCCCCCTTCCCACCTTACTATTACCTGTTAATCCTAACCCTGCCCTTCCACTGCAGACCTTACCTTTGAAAAACCTTTTCTGTAACACTACCACTATTCAGACAAATTATGCCTGAATGTGGGTGGGTTTTGCTGATCATCTCACAAAAGAAAACCGTTCCTTTTTGAGGTATTTTTTCTTTTTTTCAGTGTTAGGTTTTTATGTTGATTTTTTTAAATGCTTCAATTGATCACTTCAGTGTGGATGCTTTTGCATTTTGATTTATGTGTGCATGTGTGTGTGTTTGTGTGTATAGACAGACATTATTGAGATACAGATATATATATATATATATATATATATATATATATATATATATATATATATATATATATATATATATATATATATATGCATGCATGCACAAACACACCCATCCACACATATATAAAACATATTTTGAAAGACAGAAATGCTGATAAATACAGCTTTCATTTCAAGTGGGATATTTACAAACAAAAAGAAAATTTTCATAACATTCAGTTTTCTAAACTCTTCTTAAAAAGCAATGTCATTCAGCTTCTCCCATTAGGGGTCACCACAGTGGATCAACAGTCCGCAGAATGATTGGCAGTGGCGTTTTTAGGGTGTTGAGTTGCCAGCCCAGCGGCCAACCTTTACAGAAGGCACACACACACACACACACACACACACACACACACACATACACCTACTGCATGTCTTTTAAAACTCACTGGACCACAGGGATGGCATGCAGACTCCATATAGAAGGCACTCCAGCCAAGAATCAAACTGGAGAACCTCTTACTGTGAGGCGAGAATGCTAACCACTGCACCATCACGGCCAACTTTCTAAACTCTTCTTAACATAGTTGCATATTTATTGTAATTGATATTATACTTCATTCAAATTAGCTTGGATTTTCTCATATCAAAATGGAAACTGGAAATACTGTTTGCCATCTTAAATTGATAAATGGCATGTGTTTTCACACTTTTGTACAACTATGCAATTTTATTATTCATTAACTACAGAATACATTTTCATTTGGACTGACCACTTTTATTCTTATGGAACCTGAGTGGAACTGCTGAGCCAGAGGCCTGCTTTCTAATTCATATCTCATTTATTGTAATCAAACATTGTATTATACAGTAGAGACTTCATTATGTTATATTAAGGTGATTCACTTCTTGAATGTTATTTGAAAAATTCAAATGTTCTAAACAGCAACATAAAATTAAAAAAAAAATGTTTGCTGACAAACTTGGCTTGAATTTAAAATACATTTTTCTTCGATTGCCATCATCATATTGCTGTCTTACTCATTTTTGCTGACTGTTTTCTTATGGCCATTTCTCAGATGTTATGTGTTAAGTAGTTAGCATTGTGTGTGTGTGTGTGTGTGTGTGTGTGTGTGTGTGTGTGTGTGTGTGTGTGTGCACACACGCACATGTTGATTATATTTTTGGAAAAAAATCAATAATAACATCATAAAACAATATCTGGGATGAATTGGTATATGGATCTGTGATTGGAAGGTAAAGGCAAAATACAGACCAGTTGGCCATTCCAGTGACGTAGAAGGTTGAAGCCCTGACTACAGCCCTGGTAACGTGAGTTTGAATTGCAGTTCAGGCAGCTAACAGAGTTATGATTCTAGACAAGAAAAATAGCAAAGGCTGAGAGAGGTAAAAAAGAAAGAAGACAATTTAATCTTACATAAGTGGCTGAAATTACAGCATTATCATTTAAGTTAATAACATAAGAGTACAAACAACTTTACGACTTCTGTAGCGATTTTATACATTGTACAATGCTGCAGTTTTGCATGAGTCAGGAAACTGGGATAGTTGACAGAGACAAAATGAGGAAGTGGATGAGAGGGTGGATGTAAGGAGATGGAGAACCATACTTTAACATGAAAAATGTCTAGGCAATAAAAGGCATCGTGCGGCATGTAAAGACACAATGATAGAACAGAATTTCATAAATTAGGAGAGAACACATTTTTTTATTTAATTATGCTAAAAACATTTCTCTGTCACAAGATAAGTAGCTTAACATGCAGTAATATTTGAAAAAATGTATATGAAGTAAAGTTTTAATCACACTTTTTTTTTTTTTTTGGAGGGGTGCAAAGGGCCTCATATCAACCATCCATGCAGTGGAGATTTGCAGCCTCTGCACCAAAATGTACAATAATTACCTCTGAGATCACTGATCACTGTATTTTAGGGAAAGTGCATTTTCCCTACAGTGGTATAATTTGAAATTTTATAGCACAAACACTGATAGACATTAGCTTTTTCACAACAAGTAATAGTCACAAAAGCTAATGTTGCACATTGTATATACTAACAATGTATAAAGGATAAAATATTTTATACACAATACCAAGTCCCCCATGTTGTAGAATATGTCAAATATCTCTTATCCCATTAGTGAGCAGTTTTATCTCTATAACTAAAGTTTATGCTGTTCATAGGTTTGCAGGTGAATGTCAAGCATGAAATACATTGATCTGCTTCAGTGTCAAAACCTCATCTTTCATTCCATACCAGTAATAAAATTATCTAACAGTAACTTCAAGAAGATTTCCAAAGCCTTTAATCCTGATGGTATCTTCTCGGAATAATTCATCTTGATGAAGACTGTTGACTTCATTTATCTTAATGAGACGCCTTGATTCTGCCAGGCATGCTAGGGATATGCTGATTCCCATAAACCTGCTGACCTCAATATTGGTTTTGGACAATTGTGACACATAGCTTACTGCAGTCCTCCTGATTCCCTTTTAAGTTATGTCCTGAGGGGTCTCACCTGCTAATTGTGTTAATGTGCTTCATACCTTTAATCCTTCCATGATCTACTAACTCTTAAGTCTACTGGAGACTTGACTGTGTAATCCTTCCAGGGGTTCAAAAACTATTAAGCCATTACTGTTATACAGGGTTAAAATCATAGGCTCCTAGAGCTACATTTTTGTATTTAACCCTGCAAAAAAAATCAATAACACTGCAGAGCTATAATAAGGTAGCTGCCTCTGGCACAAGCTGCTAAGGGGTGCAATTGGCAGGTGCAGTGGTGCTGGAGTATAGTACCATCTTTATAAATGAATGCTGATACTGCATTTGCTGTCATAGCTGAAGCACCAAAGTGCTCAGAGTGTGTTCTTTTAACTGTAGCAAACTGCTTGTAACACAAGTAGTAGCCTGCTATTTCAGAGATGAGCTTTTTTTAATTAATTAATTTATTTATTTATTTTAATGGCTTGGGGAGGTTCCAGTTCAGGGATCTGCACAGGACACATGGTGATCTACCTACAGTTCTATGCCACTGTGAAATATTTAATTGCAGACATCAGGAACTAGAAGCACCTATCTTTTGACTTTAGTAGGAGGTGAATTACAGCAATAACAATACGGTTCTGAATCTCACTGGCTTGCTGTAGAGTTCTGTGCACACTAAGGGCTGGATTCATTTATGCCTACACTAAGTGTATATGATCTGTATTCAAAAAAATACCTACCAGAGTCAGATCATGGTCAAATGGGGCCCTAGGAAGGGTAATAGATTAGGCCCCCCTCAAAGCAGTCTCCCCCAGCCATTCCAGTGCACTGTTACTTGGCTATTGCTCCACAGTTACCATGAACACTGTTCAAACCTATCAGTGTGCATACAATTTTCTTATTTACTTCTATTATGATTATAGAGATATTTAAAACTTTTATTTCAAATTTTATAGCACAAACACTGATAGCCATTTGCTAAACAAAACAATACAGTCTGACAATGAAAACAGACTTAGCATGAACAGTAAGCTTCTCTGCCCTTAAACTCACATTCATAGAAACAGCATTGAAACTCACATTCAAAGAAAATGTGTCTGTCCACTGGCAGATTAAGTTTACCTTTGGGCTGTTTTCAAACCATATGTCCCTTGCACACATTTTTTTAGGATCATGCATATATGCATGTGTTCTTTGATGCACCATCCTGATTGTATTAAATTATATTCCGTGTATAACACAACGCTACTTGCTAGAGTATGTTTTAAATTTATAGGTATGAGCATTTTTCCAGTAAACAATGAAACAAAACAACTTTATATTTCAATGTTTCATGTACAAATTCAATGCCAGCTGTTCTTGAGAAATAAATTGCCCATGTGACATTAAAAAAGTAGGTAAGCTGGTAATATTGAAACAGGGAATGGCTGTCAAACTGCCAACAGGTTCATAGTTACTAGGAGAATACACTTAGGAGTGCAACAATCCCATTCCTCCTTTTAGGGCAATGCAATATCAGCACCCCATCAACATGTTGTAGGAGTAGAACCCACAGACTTCTGCACCAAAGGTAAGTACACTACCTGCTGTGCTACTAACACTACTTTCAAATTTGATAGCACAAACACTGATGATGATCATTTCCTAAATAAAACAGTAGCACATTGAAAACAGACTTAACATGAGCAACAGTAAACTTCTCTTGCCTTGAAACTCAACATTCCTTGAAAATGCACAGAAACACACCATTCTTTGAAAATGCACAGAGAGTCAATAGTCCTTGAAAATGCACAGAAACACCACATTCTTTGAAAATGCACAGAAACTCAACAGTACTTGAAAATGCACTGAAACTCAACAGTCCTTGAAAATACACAAGCTGATGATGGGTGTATATTACTTTATTGAACTTTTAAAAGTTCGAACGTCATATGGTCGACACCATATAATCGAACTCTTAAAAGTTTGAACGTTTCAATGGAGATCTCAGTACAGTGCGGAATAGGAAGATTTCCCTTTCCTGTACTGTAGTGTGAATTCGTAGTTGGTATATTTAAAGAGCGTGGGGTGTGGCATGCTGGGGGGCTTGCCCCCCTGCTTAAAATGGTTAGGTAGGTTTTTTTCTGTTGTTTTTTTTTTTAGCTTTTCGAACTTTTAAAAGTTCGATCATATGGCTCTGACCATATGACGTTCAAACTTTTAAAAATGTGATAACATAATATATACCCGCTGATGATAGTTTGCTAGCTGGTGTAGAGGATTCAGGCTGTAATATTCTGTAAACAAGGTACAGGGCTTGAGCCTGATTAAAGGAACCAACCTGCCATTCGTAACTGGGGTGTTAGACACACACGCACACACACAAACACACACACACATGCATGCGTGCACACACACGCGTGTGCGCACACACATACACACGCGTGCACGCACACACACACATACACAAAACTCTAACCTGTTCAACCACTTGTAATTCTTGATAAAAGGCCTCCTGAATGGCAACTCTCAATTCTCCATAACTGCTCTAATGTGCGTACAAATGAAGAGAAACTCACCATAACCACTCTAATGTGTGTGCACATGCACAGATAGTACTATGGATGTACTCTGCATGCATTCTTAAAAGACAAATGTAACACATGCAGAGTGCGTTCTTGAAGAAGAAATTTAAGTTTTGTGGTAATGGACCTTCCCAAGTCATTGGTGGAGCCCCCCCCCCCACAACCTGTGGGCCCTAGGTAACCTAGTGCTGGATCCAGCTGTGTTCCTTACCACATTTTATGAACTATCTAGTCATTAAGAAAGATTACATTAAGTGCATAAGTAGTCTGCACTTTGTGGTAACCTTTATGATTCAAAATACCCACAAAAATGGCCTGCACTCAAAAGTCAGTAAAAATAGCTTTTTATTCTTCTCTGTCAAAAAATTGACCAGTTTCATCAAACAAATGCCTTCTTCAGTGTATTGACAAACAGTTCACTTGAGAGAATTAAATAACACCACCAGTAATTGAGCTCCACCCCTTCAGTAAATTATAACAATTCATTTAATTCAGGTAAAACAATGCCTCCAGCCTCACTATCCAAGACTGCTCTTTACTGTTTAATACACCATGCCATCCTAACTTATTACATTTGGTATGGCCAATTCTATCAATGATAGTAAAACTAAATAAAGCTGAAGGATTTTTCTCTGTGTATTTATACAGTGCATTAAAAAAGCGACAATTTTTAATGTCACTCATACATTCCTAAATATGGGTTTTCAATGGTATGGATGTTTGACAACATAAAATGCTGAACACATACAAGTGGCAAGATAAATTAGCCAATCAGAACTACAAGTACCAAAAATTTGGATAGCAAAAACTTTTGCTGTATTACTAGATGTAAATTGCTTTGTTTTCCTAACATGCTTGCATGCAGAACAATACCCACAAGCTTGACAGCCCAACAGGGGATTACCATCCATGGTTGCTTGGTTACTGAAAACAATTCCCTATAGTTTTACTCCTTCTGTAAGAAATTAAACAGTGTGATGGCATTAATTCACATATCTTATTGTCCACCATTAAAATGTCCCAAGTTTTATTGATCAAATTCCCGAAGAACCCAGTGATATTACCAAAACTAGTCACTAATCTTAATGTGTCATCTTTAACTCTATATTTGTTGTATTGTAATAACTTTGATCTGTCAACATTTTTGACAGAATTCCAAGTTGCCAATATATCTTTATAATTATATCCCCTGTCACAAAATCTCTTAACTAGATCAAATTCTTGTTGATTAAATTCCTCATCTGATGAGCATATTCTTTGAATTCTGAGAAATTGTGATTTTGGAATATTCCGAATAATATGGGCTGAATGACAGCTTGTTGCATGTAGTAAAGTATTAAAATGAGAATTCTTCCTGTGTATTGTAGTGCTCAAGGAGCCATCATGATTTTTAGTGATGTCATATCTAAAAAGGAGATTTGTTTACAATCATATTTGACACTAAAATTGTATGCCCCTTTTATTTTCATTGGAATACTGTATAAATTCATTCAAATATACCAAGTTGGACTTCCAAACCATCCAACAGTCGTCCAGGTACCCATGCCATATATCTATAGCTTCCAAGAAGATATTATGACTAGTATCATAAATAATCTGCTCCTCCAAAAAAAAAAACATGAACAAATCTCCATAAACTGGGCAAATGAGCTGTAGAAAACACTCTCAATCAAAATAAAACACATTCTTGGTGAGTACATGTTCAGTGAGACATATAAAAATGTAGTAAACCCAGGACTATATAAAGCTATACAATTTAACCAGTATTCCAATGCCATTAGTCCTGCCCAATGGGGAATGTTGGTGTACAAAACTGCCACATCCAATGTACACATATACCATCCCATATCTAACTGTGTGTCCTGAATAATATTTTAAACTGGGTAACATCTTGGACACATGAATGTACCCCATTAAGCAAAGGTTGTAAATACTGAGTAAGAAAAGCAGACAGGGGTTCAGTTAAAGAACCACAACCAGAGACTATTGGTTTACCAGGGGGATGGGTAAGTCTTTATGTATCTTTGGGAGCATGTAAAAATATCTTGCGTATGGTCCTGAACTGTAAGTTGGAAGAACACATCTTTGGAAATGATCCCTTCTGTCAAAGCCAACTTAAGAAAACTGTCTATATGTCATGTTTAAATTTTAATGTGGGGTCCAAAACCATTTTCTGGTAAAACCAGTTGTCTAACAGTTGTTTATGGCCCTCGGTCAAATACATAACCCAATCCCAGACAACCACAGTCCCACCCTGTATCTGCAGTATTAATAACCACTTGTTTATTAGCCTTAAGGTTTATTAAAGCTTGTTGTTGTGCCCTGAACAAATTATGTTGCAAGCCAGTATTGAATTGAAAGTTAAAATGTAATTCCTTCAAAACACTTTGTTGAAAGGTTGCCACACACTTATTCATGGGGGTACAAAATTAGAGTGTCTAAATTTAAATTCTGTACTGTCAGAAAAATCCTTATTAGAAAAAAATAACTTTAAATTGAGCTGTCTACAAAATGTAAGAACATCCTTAACAAAGAATTCTTCTGAAACAGAAGAGGTGGGCACAAAATTCAAACCTTTACTGAGCAAATTAACTTCTGTCTAAGTTAGCTGGATAGAAGAAATATTATGCACATTAGTATTCCATACTAATTTGGAATTATTAGATGTAGTAGGACATCTGTACATGGAATGTCTTTTGGAGTGTTTGCTGCCACCCCTTCTCCTAAATCTAAAGGGTTTACCACATTCCTCTGTTTGGCCACTAGAGCGACACTGGTAACCTCACCATCAGTATACAATGCCAAAGAAAAAATGTCAGCCAATGTTTCTGATATATTATCAGAATTTTTGAGAATAGATTTAGTTATCTTTCTCTTCCCCTGAACTTGAACTCGACCCCATTACTTGAAAACGTAACCGCTTTTTGTACAGTAAATGGTTTGCTGCTGGCATAATCCCTTATATCGCTTTGAAATTTCTTAATTTTATGTTTTTCAATTCCTTTTCTAAAGCATTAAATCTGTAGTTAGCTTAGTAAAATGCTCCTGAAAATATTCATGCTACTGATATAACCTTACCTCATCTCAAAGTTTGATTACTTCTGTGATCAACTTATCAACACTGTATTCATAAAAAGATGTCAACGTCTTAACAAAGTTCATAGAGGCAGTCTGTTGAGCTTGGTGCCATTCATCAATTTTTTTGACCATAGGTTGTATCTGAACTCATAGTCCCCATAGGGACAAGCCTTTCAAATTGCATGCTTTAAATCATTTTAATTGCCATACATTAGACTGTAATTTTTTCATGGCATTAGTTAGCTTTTTAAAGACAGTTGTACAAGAAACAGTGGAACTATTTACTAAACCTATGTTTAATGTTGGAGAACTTTCCAATTCTTCAAAAATGCTGATGTCATTTTTGTCAGCTGCTAGGCCATTCACTGAACCTATTAAATCCATTTTGTTGAAATATACACCACCCAAAATATATTCCAAACCCACAAATGTTCACACACAATATTATTAAGCTGTATTGTTTAAATATTCAAAATGAACCATTAAACACGATGAAGCCACAACTGGAAAAATTCCCCCAAAAAACAGCAAGCCACAGGTTCCCTGTTAAATACATCCCAATGTCTAAATATCAGCAACAAGTCCCAAAAAAGATTGTTAAACAATGTCCGAATGTCCAAATATGAACAACCAGCCTCAAACAAATGCTATTCCGCCGAAGGAATGGTGAAAAAAAACCTCCAAAATGAATAGAAAGGTAAAATTTAATATCAGAGCTCCAGCTATGGCCAAAAGCATAGAAACTCCCAGCGAAATGAAAAAATAGATTGTAAATGTCACATTAATGAAACTTTTAGCAGGTATGAAAATAGCAGTAGACCATTTAAAAAAAGTTCAGCAAGAAGAGATTACATGAAATAAACTGCCAGCTTCAGCCCTAAACAAAAAACTCACATGATCCAGAATGCCATTTCCATACAGGCACATCAATCTACAACTGGAGTTTAAATCCACAGGTTAGAAAATCCCTTTCAAAGCAGCAGACCGCAACCCAGTACAAGTCTTTGTAGTTCGAATTATCCACTTGAAAAATTCTCCAGCAAAGAGAAATCAGATAAAAAACTCCAGCTGCTGTTAGAAGCAAAAAAATCACATAGCATGAAATTCCATCTCCATGCAGGTACAGGTAAACCACAGCCAAAGCTTAAGTTAACAAAAGAGAAGATTCCCCTCCAAAGCAATCACAGATCTGCTACTGTTCCCCTGTAGTTCAAACACTACAGCAAACCATAACCTTTATCAGTCCCCATTGATATTTAAGGCTGCAGAATATCAGCAGGAAAACTAAAATCAGGAAGAAGAAGGTGAGTTATGCTTGTATTGTCTGTTTTCTCAAAATGGTGTACACTTAG
Organism: Protopterus annectens; assembly: GCF_019279795.1. Lineage (NCBI taxonomy): Eukaryota > Metazoa > Chordata > Ceratodontiformes > Protopteridae > Protopterus > Protopterus annectens. The sequence goes on from NC_056739.1 coordinate 1,337,735,506, forward strand.
TGTAGGCATTAATGAACTGCAGGATAAGTAATAAGTATTCTTTCTGCTCTCACAGCAAAACTGAATCCTTTCTATTTGTGTGTTTTTAAGTCACTTTCAGGAACATCTATAGTATTCAGTGGTCCCCTAACAAAAAAATGAAGTACTTCAGCCCCTAATAGAAAAACAGACTTTATTTATTTCCAGGATAGTTTGGCTGGACAACTGATGTCTGTTTTTACTGGAGTCCTGGGGAGAAAAGTTCCATATGGTACAGAAAGTGAAATAATGACACTGATTAATTACAAAAATATGGAATGAAATGAAGGGAGAGAAATTTACAGTAGCATAATAGTCTTACTCAGTGTAGAAGAACATATTGTAACAAAGTATATACAGGCCTTAACAATATAAACACTATATACAATAAGCTAGGTTGTAGCTATATATACAATATTTACAAATGTCACTAAAGCATAAGGAAGTAAGTGTATGGTGTGCTAAACTGTAGGAGTTGCAGTGGTTTCAGTGGGGTGGGTTGCAGTTACAAAGACAGTTATGGTAGAGCTAATCTTTAAGGAGGTTTTTGAATGCCAAATCTTGGTTTTGCATTCTGAGGTCTGGAGGCAGGGTGTTCCATATTTTTGCTACTACGTTGGAGAAGAGAAAATCCCCTTAGCTGTTTTTGTAGGGGATGGTAGTAATCAGTGCCTTATTGTTGGATCTTAGGGTTCTGTTGGAGGTAAAGAAGTTTAAGATACCAGATAGGGCAAGAGGTTTCCCTGGATAGTATAATATTTGGTGGGCAAGTTTGAGTTGGTGGCAATGTAGTAGGTTGGGTAATTTGAGCCAGTGTAATAATTGTAGGGATTGGCAGTGGTGGGTATGAGATTTGGCATTATTTGCAAACCTTGCTATTTTGTTATAGCAGGTAGTAAGTTTGTTTAGGTTGGATTTATTTATGTTTGTAAGTAATGGGGATGTGTAGAGCAGTGTGGACAGGAGGTGAGTTCTTGCAATGTCAATTTGTGCCTTAGAGGTAAGGAACTTCTTGCAGCGATAAAGGGTGCCTAGTTTTTTGTGAACTTTGGAGATGGTTGTAGAGATGTGTTTACTGAATTTTAGTTCAGGGTCAATTGTAAGTCCTAGAAGTTTGGCCTACGACACTGGAAGATTACTGTGTTATTGTTAGAGAGTATAGAGAAGTTAGGCATAACATAAGTTGGGTTTTCTTAAGAATTAATATTAGTTGTGCATTATTTAGCCACTTTTCAATGTCTGTAAAGGGTTGTTGGGCTTTTTGCTGGAGGAGCTGGATAATTGGGGTTGAGTAGATAAGGGTTGCGTCATCTGCGTATTGGACTACATCTGCTTTTGTTGTAGCTAAGTGTAGTTGATTTGTAAAGATGTTGAAGGGCAGGGGGCCTAAAATAGAACCTTGTGGCACCCCAAGTGAAATGGGGAGTGGGGTGATAGGGAGTTGAGCCATTTGACAGACTGTTGGTGGTTGCCTAAGTAACTTTGGAACCAGAGTAGGGAGGGGCTATCGATGTTAAGGTTGGATAGATAGGATGGAAGTTTGTTGTGGGAAACAGTATCAAATGCTTTGGCTAGATCTAGGAAGGTAGCAGAGACTAGATTACCTTGGTTCCTGAGTGAGTTGATGGTGCTGGTGACGTTAATCAGGGCGGTGATACTGTGGGATGGACGGAATCCATGTTAGGATGTGGAGAGGAGATTGTTAGAGAGAAGGGAGGTGAGGAGTTGGTTGTGGATACATTTTTCTAAGATCTTAGATAAGGGTGAGAGGATTGTGATGGGACGGTAGTTGGAGAGGTCAGTAGAGGGGCCCCCTTTTGTGAAGGGGAATGATGACTGAGGTCTTCCACAAGGATGGGGCAGTTTTTTCTTTGATGGATCTGTTTATTGGTAGTGAGATGGGGAAAGCTATGGCCTGGGATGCAAGTTGAAGGTATTCAGCAGGAAGATTATCGGCTGCTAGGGTGGTTGGTTTGAGTTTAGATATGTATTTTTGAATGATGGTGGTTGGAATTGTTTTGAGGGAGAAGGGGATGGTGTTATAAATGACTTAGTTTGAGTATAGAGGTGGTAAAGTAGTCATTAAACTTGGTGGCTATTCCTGAGTTTGTGCCATTTGTATGGGGGGGGGGGCTCTTTCCAGGTTGGAGGATGATGTTCACTGCAGCCCAGAAATTTTCAGGGTTAGAGTTATTCTTATTTTGTAGGGAAATATAGTAGGAAAATAAAAACATGTATGTTGCTTGGGTTTGAAAGTCCCATCCCTACAAAGGGGCCCCACTGATTTCAAGGATAGTTAGCACCTAAAACCAGTTATGACCAGTTTTCATTACAAAGATGGAGAAAAGATTACTCACTAGATTGATCTTAATTGTTAATTAAAGCCTTTTAAAGGAAAGCTATATTTCCTCTTTTCTTGTTCCTGAATGAGTTCTTACTTGCAAGCATTTTTAAATGAAGTAAGTATCTTTAGGTACATAATAAAGCATATATTGTACATTTATTCGCTGGACCCCATGCATATTGGAGGCATGCATTAAAGAACTTTTAATGTATTTTCTGTTGTGGTTTAGCACAGTAATTATTGATTGTAAAGGTAAAACACATCCCAGCTTGTGCACAACTAACATCATGTGTTAAGCAGTTGAAAATCACCAGTTTATTTCCCTGGTTTATGAACTCTAATATTACTACCTGCAATATATAATTTAAATGTTTCAGCATCAAAAATGCTTCCATCTAATATACAATAAAATTGGGAGGATGACCTAATGGTTAAGGTGCTTGCCTTGCAAGCACAAGGTGCAGCGTTTGAGTCTCACAAGGGATAATTGGCTAGGCTTAAGATGGCTCGCAAGAGCAGTTAACTTAATACTAATCTATGAACCTATGAATCTATTGGTGTAACTGGAGAATTACATAGCAATTTTACTTAGTATTGCATTTGAAAATAAAACTGACCATCACTATCAAAATTACTCTAAGAAAGTATTCAGCCTAACATTTCTGTAGGCTGATGTTGATTTCTTTATTTCTAAAAAAAACTGCCTTCATACCATTTGTGTGTGTGTGTGTGTGTGTGTGTGTGTGTGTGTGTGTGTGTGTGTGTGTGTGTGTGTGTGTGTGTGTGTGTGTGTGTGTGTGTGTGTGTGTGTGTGTGTGCGTGTGTCTGTGTGTGTGTGTGTGTGTGTGTGTGTGTGTGTGTGTGTGTGTGTGTGTGTGTGTGTGTGTGTGTGTGTGTGTGTGTGAGATTCCATATCTGTTGTAACTCAAATGATTAATTATCTATACTGCAAAGTTTCACAAGTAAATTGGTGTCTCTAAACTGCACAGACTGAAGGCTATAAATAATACTTAAGTAAATCAACGTTTTGAAAATGAGATGACATTATAAAAATATGAGCCTGTCAGATGGTTTTATTGAATTTTATATACATACCTTGGACAAGGTATACAGGCATTTGGAAACTGAATGTTTCTGCAAAAATACTTAATAGCCCCTGTGTTAGCTTCTAGTAACTATTAGTGCATCACTACAGATCCTGTACCATCTTGAAATAATGCTTAGTGCATCCAAACTGTGTCCTTAATTGGTTTGCTTAATAAATATTCCTGGTATTCATGAGCAATCCCTGCAGAGACTCTGATGAGGGCAGCATATTTTGAGGTTTGGACCACATGTGGCAATATGAATGTATGAGTGAATGAATGAATAATTTTACCCTTGTGGAATACTGAAGGTTGCTACTGCACACATCGTGTAATAGTCAGCAAGCTGCAAAAGAACCACCACATATACCATCTGCTATCCCACTGCTACCCTTTTTCATGTGTCTGACTGATGATTAACTGATTAAAAGTCCATAACTCACACTGTTGTCATATTCTTGAACATTGTAAATCAGATGAAAAGTATCTCCGCCCCCACTGCCATGTTCCAGATTGCTGCTAATGTGATGAAAACATGATCCCTACCGTCACTTTTCAAATCCATGCAAACTGCTGAAAAGTCATTACTATGATCCTCGTAATACTGTTTTGAATGAGACCCCATACCTCCCACCCTAAATGTTTTTATTTCCCTGAACTATTGTTTTGAACTGACTACCAACCTTCAGTCTATGTTTTTGTGTCCATAACAACATTGTTTTGTATGGATCGCTACCTTTCCTCATTTGCATGTCATATCTCCAGAAATGCTGCCTTAACTGACAGCCCCTCCTCATCACATAGCTGTATTCCAAGTAGAGGTGTTTTGAGTAAACTCTATTTTCATCAACTTCCATGTTGTCATATCTGCAGCTGCAGTGTGGTACCTGTTAACCCTTTCACTCTTCCTCCTTTTAGATCCCTTGCAAAGAACCATAATTTCAGGGTTTTTTCTGTTACTGTGCATAGACTGTTAGAATTTTGTTTATTATTTTTCAGAAATATAACTAAAATTATACTGTGGCCATTTAGAACTATTATTCGCATTTTGGAGTTTTTCTCCAATGGCTTCTTCTAAAAATGGGCAAAAGCCCAAAAATGTCACCTTGGCAAATAAAATATAAATAAATGTATTTAATTTCCTCATTATGCTAAAACACCTGCCATAAATAGGAGTCTTTTAACAGATTTGATTTTCATCTGATTCATATATAGAACAGCACTAGATTAATATACTACATAAAAGCGGTTTAAGACACTGATTATCTGATAATATATTTACTTACTTTTGTAGTGGAAGTGAAAGAGATGGGTGACACCTTCCTCATCTTGTTTTTAGTTGCTTCTCTGGTTTACTGAAAAAAATCCCTGTTCCATTTTAGATTCTTATTCCATTTCTGCTGTTAATATGTTTACCATCTTGCTCAGTTCTGTGCTGTAATGCAGCAGCCAGCCTCCTTGGGGAACCCTGGACATATTTTACCAGAAGTCCAAGTAAATCTGAAAGCACTGCTTGTTTAAACCATTAACAACTCAGTAATCATTTTATTTTTGATAAAGATAAATACAAAAGGAAAGTAACTAACATGCATTTGACTGCAAATTAGTGTTAAAAGAATAATGTACTAAAGTAAATCTTTATTTTAAATGTGCATATGTGTGCTTGTGTGAGTATATAAGCATTGAAATGTGGTGTATGTGTAGAACAGACATCACTTTATACCCAGGCAGTCATGAAGCATGAGAACAATGGGCCCAAACCTTACAAGTCGGGATGAGCATCAATATCTGTTTATCACACAACCCATCGTATAGGTTATTGTACTAATAAAATGACATATTTCATGCATTCATGGCAGTTACTGCTTGGTATTTCTAAGTCCATATACATACGCACACATACACATATATATGTGTGTGTGTGTGTGTGTGTGTGTGTGTGTGTGTGCGCGCAATATATATATATATATATATATATATATATATATATATATAAATTATCAATAATTTTAAAAGCTTCTTTTCTAACTTGCTTCTGTTCCGGCATGACTCATTCTTTTTCCAAAGAACATTAATTTGTTAGATCTGATATTCCTTCTGATCCTCAGAAGAAGCAGCTCGGGAAATGTCAAGATAGCATTAATATATACTTATTTCTTATTACATTCTGTACTTTCTCCTTCGGGCTGAGACCGCATTTGATCAGAATTGATCAGCGCTCTACCTTGGTAAACAAATTCAATACATAGTGTAACAACACATCTGAGAACTAAACTTCCCAAACTGAATAGCCTTTTTTTCCCTCCAGTCTGACTGTTACTGCCCGTTATTTAACAACCATATTGTCTGTGACAACTTATCAAAGTCACGCTGAGTATGCAAATGACATGGGACAATTTTGGCCACGGAATTTTTATCATGTAATTTGATTCTTCGCAGTAACTATGGAGAAATACACTGCATTGTTCTACGATACATAAACTGCATTAAAAGTTTTGGCAGGTAATACCAGTGTATCCTTAGAACATCGACTACAAGCTCAAGACCGGAGTTCTAAAGCCGTACAAAAACATGTATGGCACAAAGCATTCTGGGATAAGATGATGCTCCCTTAATAGTACAGAACTTAAAGATTTGTTTCCTGTCTACTGACTTACGTAATGTTTTTCTGTGGAGTAACTACTCATGTGGTATTGTGAAACTATATGGTGCACAGTTTAACTAATGCCATTCATTTTAAAGGGACAGCACAACATGAACAATGTTCAACCAACTAATGGTACTCAGCTTTATGTTTGGCTAACACTTTTCAACCCATTAACGTCCTTCTCCAGTGAACCTTATTGGAGTTGAGGGTGTCAAGTGTTCCTTTTCAAGTTCTTCTCTAAAGCTTCTTGCAATACAAATGTACTGATCTGTACAGCTCTAAAACTACTTTTCACATTTTCAGCCTGTAAGTCTATTTTAAGATTTATATGGGAAATGTATCTGCAGATAAGTTGTACTTAGTTATAATATGTTCTGTGCCTTCATAAGCAAGGGTTTTAACTGCACATTTGTCTGTGAATAATTATTTTCCAATTGATATGCATGCAGCATCACCTTTTTTTACAACATATTGCCATCTTGGTTTTCTAAAGAGTTTTTAATTAACATTACAATTTAATTTGCAGTTTATTAGTCATTACTGTCTGTTAAGAAGAAAATGGATTCTTGATGTTCATTTTGTATTGTTCTGTTGATTTACATATATATTGTTTTTATGTATTCCTTGTATAACCTAAAGCAGGCAACCTCTGAAAAATGAATATAAAATAAAAAATGAAGAGAAGAAAAGCACTTGAGACTTAGTTATATGGTGAGATAAGCTGTAGGAAGTATGATGCAGTGATGAAAAAGATGAGGCTGCTAACAGAGTTCACAGTTCAAATCTAACTAGGGGTGCTGTATACCATTCTGATATAAAGAAACTACCTTACTGCAGACAGTCCTAACATGCTTTGGTAGAGATTATAATTAACTCATTATGTGCAAACTGAAATGTGAAAGTACATTATTTATTTATTTATTTATCTGACCTGTGTTTAAAAGGAAAGTGGCCAAATACTGTCCATTTTCAGTGGAGATGTTGGGGAAAAAAGCTCCACAATCTATCAAAAATCAATTACAGACATTTTAAATCAGCAAAGTATCATGTAACACTACAAAATATAGCAGTCAAAAATAATGTAATAAGAAAAACAAAGAACATATGTTCCATAGTAGAGTGCAATAAAAAAACAATAACATGATTTGGAGAAAATATATGAGGAAAAACCCATTAGTCATATTATTTGTTACATAGATTAGTATGTTATAAATGAGACCTGAGACAATTCTAATAATTTATTTAAAAGGGATATTGCAGATTACATGATTAGAGACAGTGAGGGGAAATTGAGTGATGTCTTAGTATGAGAGATGGTGTTCATGTTAGGACTGTACAAGGAAGTAAGGATAGACAGAAAAGGAAATTATAAAAAGAGGGCAGAGTAGGGTGTCTTCAGGTAGTTTGGTTGAGTAGGGAGAAGAGAGAAAGTGGTAGAGGAAAGGTTTGCAGAGAGAAAGTAGATATGGTAAGGTAGTGGGAAAACAAAAGAAAGGAGTGGAGTAGGAGGTGGGAGAGGCTTGTGAAGTGTGACATAAATTGAAGGGGGATGAGTGCAGTACAGTGAGTAAGTTCAGTCAGAATTGGCACAGAACCAAGTCCACAATTTTGTAAAGATTATTTTAGGGAATATTTAAAGGTGGGTAGGTTAGAAATAGTTGCAGTGTTCCATTTTTTTTTTGCTACTGAGTATGAGTATAGGCTTTGTCCATGAGATTTATTTGGTTTATTTATGGTGAGGAGTTGTTTGTCTTCTGATATGAATTTCTTTCTTCTTCTGATATGAATTTCTTTTAGGGAAATATATATTGATTAAAGGGATAAAATATAAGCAGTCTAATGGTTTGTGTTATGATTTTTGTTTTGTTGTAAGTTGAATGCAAGAGAACTGTAGGGGGAGTTCCAGCCAACTGTAGATCAATGTGTGTATATGTACCTTTATTTATTATTATTATTTATTTAACATTTATTTACTGGGAAAGTCCAACATGGAACAAAGCTATGTTTCAGCAGAAGCCCAGGGAGAAATGCTCCAGACATGTCTTTGAAACATGGAAGGAAACCGGAGCACCTCGAGAAAACCCACACGAACTCAGCGAGGATGTGCAGACTCCGCACAGAAGGCACTCCAGCTGAGAATAGAAATGGAGAACCTCTTGATGTGAGGTGACAACACTACCGCTACACCACTGCATCATCCATAAAAATCTTTAAGAAGCTATCCAAGGGCTTGCACAAGTGTATAAATACTGAAGACGTGCAAGTTTGAATGCCATTTTGTAGTTAGCTGTTAAGATGTAAGCATGTATGTATGTAAGGTCCGTCTGTTAACTAGTTTGTTTGTATTTGATGATGCTGCTATCCATCCTGATGTGTTTTGATGTATTAAAGCATCTAAATGAAATACCCCGCCTGCTTGTCTTCTATGTTAGAGAAAGATGAGCAACATTGTGTCAGAAGTGGCATGTCTAAAGGGCATGAAGTTAGAGGTGGGCATAGCGAAAATTAATTAAGACACTTGCTTGAGATTGGTGGAATATACAGCAGTGAATCATCCCTAAAATGTGCATACTTTGCAAAACAGGTCAGAAACTAATTTAGATATTAAAACTTGCTTAGCACTATTTCTTATTCTAAAAAATATGAAATAAGGCATACAGAAATTTCTAAATGATATTTGCAGAAACTGATATGTACGATTTGGTAAAATATTCAAATTACTATGGAGAATGTTTGAAACAAAGTTTGAATTGCATAAAACAAATAAAATAAAGGAGAACAACTGCATTTTCACAAATCATGTATTTTTCGTATTAAGCAAAGATATTCGAGTTATCAGATGCTTATAAAGTGTGGACATGTTTGTGCAGTGTTACACTAAAGTTATCTTGCAAAGTACAGCCATTACAGGGCATATTTTGCAAAGTACAGCCAGTACAGGGCATATTTCACAGAGTACAGCAGTAGCAGAGCATATTTTGCAAAATACAGTATTTCAAAGAGTTTATTGTGTGTTTGAATGCTGTTGCAAGCTCACAGAACAGTTTATTCATGCATAATTGCAAGGGCCATATATTCGGTGTGTTTGTGTATATGTCAGGTTATTCATACATAATTGCAAGGGCCATATATTCGGTGTGTTTGTGTATACGTCAGGTTATTCATACATAATTGCAAGGGCCATATTTTCGGTGTGTTTGTGTATACGTCAGGTTATTCATACATAATTGCAAGGGCCATATATTCGGTGTGTTTGTGTATACTTCAGGTTATTCATACATAATTGCAAGGGCCATATATTCAGTGTGTTTGTGTATACGTCAGGTTATTCATACATAATTGCAAGGGCCATATATTCGGTTTGTTTGTGTATACATCAGGTTATTCATACATAATTGCAAGGGCCATATATTCGGTGTGTTTGTGTATATGTCAGGTTATTCATACATAATTGCAAGGGCCATATATTCGGTGTGTTTGTGTATACGTCAGGTTATTCATACATAATAGCAAGGGCCATATATTCGGTGTGTTTGTTGTGTATATGTCAGGTTATTCATACATAATTGCAAGGGCCATATATTCGGTGTGTTTGTGCATATGTCAGGTTATTCATACATAATTGCAAGGGCCATATATTCGGTGTGTTTGTGTATACGTCAGGTTATTCATACATAATTGCAAGGGCCATATATTCGGTGTGTTTGTGTATACTTTGTGGGCATAGCAGCCAGATTTCAAAAACCCAGTGCTCTTGTGTTGGACAGTAATATTGCTGAGAATTGGAAAGCGTTTGAGCAAGAGTACAACATTCCATACAGACTGCATTTTCTGATAAAGATGACCGTACAAAGGCATTTATTCTGCTTAATTTAGCTGGGTCAGAAGCCACTGAAAGGGGACATTCATTTGTGCATGCACCTGCTATCTATAGAGGAGAGAGGGAAATCCATCATAATGTTGTACTGACTGAGTCAAGGGAGGACCCAGAGTGCTTAAAACATAAATTTAGAGAAATGTGTAATTCCCAAACAAATGTTACAATGGAAAGGCACTTACTTTATACGATGGCTCAAAAGTCTGGTGAAACTTCTGCAGCATATATAACTGACCTAAGAAACAAGGCTAAAATGTACAGATTTGGTGACTTAAGGGATGAGTTGATAAAAGACAGACTTGTGTGTAGTATTAAAGAGGATGCTGTGAGAAAATTTTTGCTTCGTGACAGTGATTTAACTTTGAATAAGGCCATTGAGATTTGTCAGTTATATGACCTCACAGAAAAGCACACAACTATGCTTACAAATGAGAACAGCTCTAGAAGGCACAGTGATAAAGCTCATGTTGATTGTATGCAGTACATGGTTAAAAGAAACAGGCCCAAGTACATGGCAGCAACTCTAGCCCCTTCAGCACTCACTGGTAAACCCCAAAACTTTCTAGCAAATTCCAGAGTTGGCACAGTCTCAGTGAAGCATAACAGTGAGTCAGCAAACTCAAAGCATGGGCTCCAATCTAGTTTCATTCCCAACTGTTGTAACTGCGGTGGACATCATGAATCTAAAAGGGAGAAATGTTCAGTTTAACCCAGAAGTCCTACTACAATAAAACCAGCAAACCGCTCAATCCATTATGGGAAGGAGAAGTGGTAAGGATGCAAATGTCCAAAGGTTATGATCGCATTGGTGTTGTGAAGAGTATTTGCCCAGAGCCGAGATCGTACATTGATGAATCACAAGGAGCAGTCTTTAAGCAGAATCTGAAACATTTGAGACTGGTGTCTGAACCTATACCACAGCACATAGCCTATGAGAAAGACTCTATCTCAGAGTGAGTTGTCCGGTCTTCCAATTCCAGAGGAAATTCGAGAGGACACTCCCATTCCTATGATGAATCTAGAAGTTACTGATACAAGTTCTTCACCAAAGACTGTCCCTGTTGCTAAATTTGATCCAGACTGTTATGTTACAAGATACAGTTGTGTCTCTAAACCCTGTGACAGATACAAAGCAACTTGGACATGAACATTGTGCTTTGTTTCTAATGTCTATAGTAATGCATCATGTCTAACTCCAATGTTGCTTTTAAGGCAATCTTTTTAAGAGGGAGGTTGTAGATCAATGTGTGTGTATGTATCTTTAAGAAGCTATCCAAGGGCTTGCACAAGTGTATAAATATTGGGCACATGCAAGTCTGACTGCCATTTTGTACTTAGCTGTTGAGAGGTAAGCATGTATGTATGTAATGTCTGTCTTTTAACTAGTTCATTTGTATTTTATGATGCTGCTATCCATCCTGATATGTTTTGATGTATTAACGCATCTAAACGAAATACCCCACCTGCTTGTCTTCTATGTTAGAGAAGGATGAGCAACACAACTAAGGGTATGCAGAGCTTTGCAGTGGTGGGTAAAGAAGGATAAATTAGTAGCAAACTTGGCAATTTATTGCAGCAGTTTTCAAGTTTATTTTTTTATGGATGATTCTAAACTGGTTGGAATTGTGTCTCCACAGAGTAGGGAGGGTAGAAGGTAGGTTTTAGCTAGAGTAATTTTTTTTGAGTGCACTTAGAAAATGTTTCTGTACAGCCTGCCTAGTTTTTGATTGGTTTTCTTGATATTGCTTTGGATGTGGAGGTCAAATTTAAGATTATCATCTATTATGATTCCTAGTAGTTCGGAATGGGGAACAATTTCAGTGCCATTTGCCAAAAATATTTTGAAAGATGCTTTGTTAGGGGTGTGAGTTTTTGTGGTAAAGAGGAGGAGTTTGTTTTTGGGTTGTTGAGTAAGAGTTGTGCTTTTGTAAGACGGGCAAGGGAGATGACAGTTTGTTGAGTGATTTCTTGGAGATGAATTAAGGTATTTGAAGAGCAGGTGATGGTAGAGTCATCTGCATATTGAATCAGGGTGCCTTCACAAGAAGATGAATGCAAGCTATTGATAAAAATATTGAATAGTAGAAGGCCAAGGATGGATCCCTGTGGGACTCCTGTAGAGGTTGGAAGTATGTGGAGATGGATCCTTGCCATTTTACAGCTTCTTGCCTGTTGGCAAGGCAGCTGGGGAATCAGCGAACTGATGGAGATGATAGACCCAGGGTGTAAACTTGATTGAGGAGTTTACTGTGAGAAACCACATCAAAGGCTTCTGACATATCAAGAAATACTGCCGATACAAGTTTATTAGAGTCATGAGCTTTACTGACAGTGTCTGAAAATGACAGCAATGCAGTGGAAGTATTGTGGTCTGGCCAAAATCTACATTGCATATCAATGATTAGCTTATTAGTTATTTTGTAAGAGATATTGGATAAACAGTTTATGTATATAGCTTTCAAGGACTTTAGACAGGGAAGACATGATGGCTAAGGGATGGAAATTTATAATGTCAGTGGAATTACCTCCTTAATGTAAAGTGGTAATATGTGTCGTTTTTCCTAAGTTAGGGACATAGTATTCTGTAAATGATCTATTAGTATGAATGCTGATTAAGTATGCTATTGCAACTGCAGCTAGACTTGGGTATTCCAGGGAAGGTTGCCAGGTGAGGAGGAACAAGGTTTTAGTTTATGTAAACTCTTATTTTATGAGCATTATAGAAAATGGTTGAAAGGTAAAGTAGATGGATCTATGTGTGTACTGTAGAGGTTGCAGTCAGGTGAGTTTTATGAAGGAGATGTGCTACAGTCTAAGTTGCGAAAAGTTAGCTGCATAGAAGGGGTTGTGTTAAGTGAGTTTGAGGTTAAGTTGGCTATGCATTCCATGAATTATCTATTGAAGTAGGTAGCTGTTTGAAGAGGGGGAATGTCTGGGTATGGGCTGGGATCCTTTTTTATAGCTGGGTTGATGAAAGAGGATATGGAGGACCAGACTTTTTTCAGGATTGTTTTTATGGCTATCTTGAAAATGAGCATAGTAAGACTTATAATCTCTATGAACTTGTTTCCTGATTTGGTTTTACAGCTATCTGAATAATTGCAGATTTTTGCCATTTTATTCTTTTGCCAGTTAATCCATGCCTTGTCTCTGTTTTTCATAAGGGGTTTGCATTGACTGGTGAGCCATAGAGTATGGTTGTTTTCAATTCTTTATGTACACTGTGGGGCTAAGGTGATAATAATACTTAGAAATGCTGCACTGAAGTATTCAACTGCGTCATTTAAGGAGAGTTTTTTTTTTTTAGGATGGACCAGTTAACTGCTTTCAGAGCTTCAGTGAAAGACTCTTTGGAGAAATTGGAGAGATTATGGGTAGTTTTGAGCTTATGTTCCTTTGTTAGTTGTGTAATATTCCTGTGGGTATAAGCTGGTAGGTGGTCACTTAGTGTGTCTGGGAGGGTACCTAAGGAGGTAAAATTGGGTTGATAACCAGAATCCAGCGCTGGATAGATTGCTGCGAGTTATTTTTGCCATATCTTGTTGGTGTATGAATAATCTGAATGACTCCAAAGAATTTCATGCTGTTGCTGAATTTACAGATAAAGACTGCCAGTCAATGTTTACATCACCCAGGAGGATGATTTAATTTGTGATTGTATCTGCTATCCAGGATAGTATGTTTTCAAGTATTGGAATGTTATGTCCTAGGAGGATATATATCACAACAATGCATATGCTCTTGGCTCTATCAAGTTTTAGGAATAAGATTAGGATTTCTGCTTTTACAGATTTTGGGATTGTGCCTGTATAAAAAGTTGCTGGGAACATATTTAGGAAGATTATAGCCTACGGCGGAGTAAGTACCAGGAAAACAAACTGTAAAACTGCGAAGAGACAGGAGGTAAGGCAAGCCATGATAACTTTAAAGGAAGTAACACAAGCTGCTAGATTATTGTTAAGACACACCTAAGTAACTGCAACAGGCAGCATTGCAGTGAGTTTGGCTTAAAATTAATATAAGAAATGGAGGTAGGAGTTGAAACGTATGCCCTGGTTATTATATTGTATTTTAACTCTGTTTTTGACCAATTTCAGTTATTAATTTAGGAGGCTATAGGTATTATAAGACACATATCTGCTAGAGTACAATTTGGGGGGGGGTTCCACTAGGTATGTTGCATGCTGACCTATGAATTAATTAGCTTTAAATGCACTGTGCAGATTAAAGCTCTGATTTGTCTTTTTTAATGCACTGTAAGACATATCACTGTTTTCAAAGCAGTTATACTTAAAAAGCTAATATACAGCAGTTTTGAGTGACACAGTTTATACCTTTTAAGAGTCCTGGGTCTGTCTGCAGAGGCTTTAGTTGGATTTGGAGCTGGATATACAGTTTGGGGTCCCTCAGTGAAAAACACATCCCAGTAGGCTGAGGTGTGGAAACTACTAAGCACTGAAATCATAAATTGAGACTGGGCAGCTACAACAGAAAAAATGGAAAAGGGAAACAAAGACCTACATCAATAAGGGATATACTGCTTACTGAGGTTGTAAATAAGAAACTTAGGGTATACCAGAGCAAACATTATACTATATATTGAAGAATTAAGAACTGAGAACATTGTAAAAAGCTACCTTAGCACAGAAACAGTGCTAAACTTTTATAACAGCTTGCCATTTGATGCTGTAAAACTGAAAGCAGTCCTGTAGTCATGAAAACAGTGGGCAGGTATAATAAAATCTGTACTGATAATACATGCAGTAAACAGCAAAAAACAGTGATCAGACAGGGTTTCTTAGTTTACCATAATCAGGATAGTAAATGAACCATGTAATTTTTGTCATGAGATGACCTTTTTCTCTATTAAAATAATTTATATTCCTGCCCACAGCTCTACCAGTTCAGCCATATGCAACTTGCATAATGCAGTACACATTGCACTTTGGGCATAAAATAAGCATTCATTCTCAAATAAACCATGTGCCTATGGAAAATGAGGTAGGGCTGATGCACCTTAAGTGCTTGCAACTCAGATACCCTTCTTGCAGAGGTCAGATAAATCAGTAAAACTGTTTTCCATGTTAGGAACCTCAGGTCAACCAGATTAGCTGTTCACAAATTCACATGGAGCATGTTTTAGTTTCTCTAACACAAAATTAAGATTCCCAAGGAGTGGCCAACGGTTTTCCTACAGGCCTCTTATACAAAACCCATTTCAAGAACATTTTGACATGAGACTGCCTTGAAGGAGGTGGCTCCACAGGCAGAGGTCCTGAAATGTCTGATAAATGAACCTTGATAGAGGAATAAGAAAAGCCACAGGATAGTAACTCATAGAAATATTGCAGTACCAGAGAAAACCAGCCCTAAATAGCTGTTGGTTATGCTGTTGGCATCAACTAAGTAAACTTTTCCATTTGCTAATGTAAGATTTTCTAGTAGCAAGCTTTCTTGCCTCTATCAATACCTGCTGTATGTCTTCAGTAAACAGGGGCCTAAAAGGAATTAAGACCCTATCATCCAAGCAATCAACAGGAGTTAACTGATATTGGAGGCATGAAACATCCCTGTTCTTGTGCGAGTAGAACCAGTATGTGAGGAAGATTGTGGTAATTGCTCATAGCAAGTTCCAAAAGAAGGGAGAACCACAGATGCCTTCACCAGAATGGAGTCATCACAATGATCTTGGGCAATTCCTTCTGAATCTGGATATTAGTGGAAAAGGTGGAAAAATGTACAGGAACTTTCCCCTTGGTCTAGTTTCCATTTGTGTGGGTCTGCCTGGGCTTGCTCAGCTTGTCTACCACACAGTTTTCCCCTGATGGATTGAAGGATGCCAGTAGAGTGACATTTTGCTGTGAAGCTATATCCTAAGCTAACATGGCTAGCCTGCAAAGGGTGTATGATCTGGTTCCCCCTTGCTTGTTTATGTAGCACATGACTGTGGTATTGTCTGCAAACACTTGATGATGTCCCAGGGACCAATGATGGTTCAAAGAGTTGAGTGCCTTGATAAGTGCAAGCATCTCTTTTATATTTATGTGCTTACATCTATCTTTGGTGTCCCACACCCTTGCACTTTTTTATCTCCTGAAACTGCTCCCCAAGAAAAGTCCATAGCATCTATGGTGACTGACGGCTTTGGAGCAGGGAGGGAGAAGGAGAGACATGGATTTAAAAATATCTGTTGTCTCTCCCTAAAGATTTCTCTTCTGACAAACCCCAACACAGTGAATTAAAAAAATAAAGGATGTTAATGCTGGGACCAAAGAAATTTCAGATACCAATGTATCTTTCTTATGTGGAGTCTTGTCAGGGGTATCATAAGAATCATATATGCCAAGAAACCCAAAATCCTAAGATATTCCTTTACAGTGACTGAAGTCTGAATGGAAAACCTTAGAAATATATCTAGATAACAATCGATTTTTTTTCCTATGGAAGTAAAGCTCTTTGAACTGAGATGTCTAGTTGACATCCCAGGAACATAATCCTTTGAGAAGGAGTGAAGAAATACTTTTGAATGTTCTCTTGGAATCCTAGCTTGAGTAAGATATGTCACAACCAAGAGACAGAGAGATTCCTGATACTTTGAAAAATACTCTGCAAACACAAGCAAGTCATCTAAATATGGAAACGTGGACACCCTGTAGCCTGCAATGAGGTATAATTAGGGCTGGATACGTGAACGCTCTTGGTACACTGGATAGTCCAAAGGGTGAAGAAGAGAACTGATAATGTGATCCAGAAACAGAAAACCTTAAGAAACATCTGAAGTCTGAATGAGTAGGGATGCTTTGAGAAGCATCTTTTAAGTCTAGTTTTGCCAGGAAACTTGAAAGAGGAAGAAGAGGTAACAAGTTGTGAAGTGACACCAGTTTGAATCTGGGCACCATCACAAACAGATTTAGGAAAGAAAGTTCCAGAATTGGTCTCCAAGAATTTTCTTTCTTTGGCACTAGGAACATCCCTGAATAAAACTCCATGGTTCTATCAGTCCTTGGGACAGTATGTGATGAAGAACCGATGGAAACAAAACAACCTGTTCTGGAGGAAGAGGAATGACCCCCTGGAAAGGAGAAATTTCCTCAAGCTGCCATCTGTAATCTTGAATGATTTTCAGAACCTATTTGTGTTAAACTATCTGTTGCCAAACAGAAAAATAGAGTCTCAGATTTTTTGTAAGAAAAAAGTGGTCAAGGTAGAAGGTTAGCTGTGGTGGCAAATGCTGTTTGCTTAACTTTTTCTTTTTGTAGCTGGAAGGGGGAACAACCATCACACTTGTAGTTTGTTCCATGGGCAAGCTGAATATGGTGCCTCTTTCCCAGTGAAGACAAGCAGTAATTTGCCATTACACACTACCATTCCACAAATGTTACTTGTTTGACTCACAGTCAAAAAGCACTTTAAAACACTATGTCAGCCCCAAAATAAAAATGAAAATGTTTTCGATTACTTTACACCACTTTTACATTGTCAAAAAAACAAGCGCTCTAAGACTGTATGTTACAGTCTCAATACAGTTAATTAAAACATAAAACTCTTAGCTTTTAAATAACTTTCCTGCAGAGGGAAGTAATAAGACATCAACAAAACTGAGAAAATGTGAGTGTTTTTCCACAAAGGGAACTTATCTTCTCAAGAAAGGAAAGCACAAAACAGCCGTCAAACGTCTTAACCTGTTACAGCAAGAAATGTGGACAAAGACACAAATAAAGGGGGGACAAAGGCCCAAAAATAGGAACACTTTTTTAAAATATTGCTCTGAAACTCAAATGTATGTCATTATTTAGTGACTTCAATCCTCTGTGACTTGCCAGAAGAAAAATATGAGACAAACATTTGGGCATTCTGCAAGAATCTGGACAGTTGAGAGGTATGACGGCTGTCTATCCTCAAAAACCTCAGAGGACCTTACTCTTTGACAGCGGTAAAGCCCTCAAGGGCTTTACAGTTAAACTTGTCTTTTAGTCAGCTCAGCTTGAACTGCCTGACAGTTTGGGCATGTTGAAGGTGCCCTGAAGCTTTGGAAGCTAGTCGGCTGGTATATCCTTTGTAGGATATAACCCATATAGCTAAGGCTACTGCTGCAGTGATCAATATGATGAACATCAATAGCAATACAAAATGAGAGGATAAAAGCTGAGAATCAGAGACAAGCAGTGTAGGTTAGAGCAACTGACAGCTTCCAGTGACATAAGTTATGTTCACTGTTTTCCAGAGTGTCAAATTATTTAAATTGCAGGACATTCACAGCAGAATTTTCTCAGTTCTGAGGATTGTACTTATTGGACTCAGATTTATGACAGTATCAAAAAAGAAAAAGAAAAGTCTGACTAAATTACATACATTTGCAATAACTGCAGTTTCTGTTTCATATTTAATTGTCTATAAGAACATTAATTGACATGGATACTGTCTTTCAACACAAGGAGTCTCACACACATTTACAGGAAGACATATGCTACTGTTTACCTATTTATCCTTTTTAGAGGCAAAAACTACAAACAGATATATGCTAACTTCATTTTTGTAAAACTATCCCTATTTACATTTGATTTTGTCTCACCTCATAGCAACTGAAATCAAAAATAAATAAGAACAAGGGAATATTTCAGGATTTCAGGATAACAAATGGGCGGTGCAGTAGTCAGCGTTGTCACCTCATGGCATGAGGTTCTTCTGCTCAGTTCTTGGGTGAGGTGCCTTCTGTGTGGAGTCTGAATGATCTCCATATGTTTGTGTCAGTTTCCTCTGGGTGCTCCAGTTTCCTCCCACATTCAAAAGACATGCGCCTGGAGCGATTCTCTCACTGGAAATGGGCTCTGTTCCATTCAGACTTTTTCAGTAAACAAATGTTAAATAAATAAACAACTAAAATCTAGAAATGCAGTAAAGAACAGTTTGTGAAGTTAGGAAAGGGTATGCCATGCACAGTCAATATTACTATAGCTAGCTGAATAGCAAAATGTCATCCTAACATTAGACACAAATAAATACATTTGAATCTGTTAACTGCTTGTACCAAAATATAGCAGCATCTTGTCAGTGTCATAACTATTTAACATCTAATAGATAATGCCTTCCTCAGAGAAACTGTGATTTCTAGTGTTCTTTAGAAATGTTAGTTTTTTTTTTTAGGGTATGAGCAGCCCTATTTTTTGTAATAACAACAGAGCCCTATTATCTAGAATAGCTACAAAAACTGAATAGTTGTGTAGATACAACATTTATCTTAGCATCGTGTTGGGAAAAAAGACATTTAGATGTCTTGTGACCCTGAAAACTAAGCTCAGGAGAGCCATAGAAATCTTCTATTCGAAGTGACTTAGCATGTATTTCAAACAGCTGTGCCTGATTAGTGGGTATGTAGCATATAGTGTCCGCAGAGTAATTTTGTAATGTATAACTAGCTCTCTTTTGAAAACAAACATCTAAATGAGTTCATGGAACTGTAGAGACTATTGCTAAGATGAGGTAGCTATTAAAGTAAAGATGTTTTTTATTCTGTTTAACTTTCTGACTCTAGTTACACCTTCACTTTAGAAAAGGATGCATCCAAAAAAAAAGACTATTCAGCATTCGGTAAAGAGCCCCAATTATTTTTTTATTTTTAATGAATAATGCGTAGTGGGCAGCCACGGTGGTGCAGCAGTTAGTGTTGCCGCCTCACAGCAAGATGTTCTCTGGTTCGATCCTCAGCTGGAGTGCTTTCTGTGCAGAGTCTGCATGTCCTCCCTGTGGTCGCGTGGGTTTCCTCCGGGTGCTCCGGTTTCCTCCCACATCCCAAAGACATGCTGTAGGTGGATTGGACACACTAAATTGGCCCTAGTTGTGAGTGCGTGCATGTGTGTGCCTTCTGTGGAAGGTTGGGGGACGGGCTGGCAACTCGACACGGTAAAACTCCACTGCCAATCATGAGCGGATGGTGATCCGCTGTGGCGACCCCTAACCGGGAAAAGCCGAAAGAAGAAGAAGAATGAATAATGCGTAGTATGTAGATAATTGCCTATGTTTCCATTCTGTCTGCACGTATGGACAGTGTTATGGTGTTGCATAGCTATCTGAGCTTCTATCATTAACTCCTTTCCTCTGCATAATCCTGCTAACTCATTTCTTATGCTTTTTGGAGGTGACAAGTAAAATATAATTATGTTACATCACATCAAGGGTAGAGGCTGATTCTTAAAAGTCCAGCCCAGTGCATCCAGAAACTGCAATGCAAATTCCTTTTTTTTTTTTGCAAATTTCACCTCCAGTATACCTCATGCAGGGAAGACCCTAGTGAAATTCCACTGATCATAGTTAACTCCCAAGTTGGTGCATAACAGGGAAAGAGATGAAGCACATTCACAGTACTGGTGGCTCTCATGGGCTGTTGTATGGAATGGGAATTAAGTGGGTGGTCATCTATCTACCTTTTATCCCTTAGCTGAATCATGAATCATTCTTTGTCCTTTGAAATGTGGCAAAATAATGTCTGGGTGAAAATAAAACAAAGAAAATCAATTTCACTTTTATAAGCAGGAAAAGTGTAACATCTGTTGTTTAATTATTTGCCATATTTCTGGATTTCTAGTATAGTTTGTATCTGAGAATCTCATAATATTGACTGACAGACAGAGGGGAATTTAAGCCAGAGGTAAACTTAAGTGACAGGCAGATGCTGTTGCCTGTTGTCTAACAATATAGTATGTATATATACAGATCTACTTTATATTACTCAAAATCCATTAAACTGAAGACAAAATGATCAAGACCAGAATAATGAAACTTAGAATGCCGAACTACGTCTTTATTTCCCAGAGCAAGTAAACATTTGCCCAAAAGTATACTACAACACTCCATACTATCTAAACCCACACCTCCTCTTCTCACCTCCCCCACACCCACCCTTACTAAATATACCCCTTCTGGGATCACACTACAGTATTTACTTGCCCTGGGAAAAAAAGTGGTTCACCATTCTAAGTTTTGTTATTCTGGCCTCAACCATTTCATCTTCGGTTTTATGGATTTTTGGTAATAGGTTCATAGGTAGGTACTAGGCTATCAGACTGAAGGCATTTATAAACCTAGCCAGAATGTGTTGGCTTTCACTGCCCCCTTAGATTAGTTCCCTGTGCCTCTGTCCAGCAGAGCCACTGAAGTGATCCCTGGGGTAAACTTTCTGTTTCCTATCCACTCGTCAAGGTTTCTCTTGAAGAGTGTTAGCGAGGACCTCTGCCTAATGTAGATTTATTTTTATTTATTTTACATTTGTTGACCGGGCTAGTCTAGCTGGATACATGTCCATTTTCAGTAGAGGCCCGGGGAGATAAGCTCCATAAAAGGACAACAGATATTATGCTTGTTATACAAAAGAATAAATGTACAAGTAATTACATTGTTAGAAATATATATGTAAAAAAAAAAAAAAAAAAAAAATATATATATATATATATATATATATATATATATATATATATATATATATATATATATATATATATATAATGTTTTCTCTCTCTCATTATTAGTAAAATTGGAAAAACAACAGAGCTAAAGAAAGTTAGTTAAGATTAGACAGTGTGAAAGATGGAAAAGGAGAAAAAAGTTTAATCAGAGTTAGTACAAGGGCAGAGCCATTGGGAATTTAGCCAGATTATAAGATGCTTCTTGAAAGTATTTAATGAGGTCATTGCAGTAATTTCCCTAGGAAGTTTGTTCCAGACAGGTGCAATACAGTTGGCAAATAGACTATTCCCAGCTTTGTTGTTGGATTTGAAGGAGTCTGCTAGAAGCTTGGTGGCAGAGCGTAAGGAAGAGATGTTTTTATAAGGTGTAATAAGAGAGCTAAGTATAGTAGTATTTGAAGGCTGATAGAAGATTTTGTGGGTGATGGTTAATTGCTTAAGTAGAATCTGATTATGAAGTTCGAGCCAGCCTAGTTGTTTAAGATTAGAGCAATGATGGGTATGAAAGGGGGTTCCTGTTGCAAATCTGGCTATATTATTGTATGCTGTTGCTAGTTTATTGTAATTAGTTTTAGATAAGTTTGAAAAGATAGGTGAGGCATACAGAAGAGTGGAGAGTAGGTGTGCTTGTGCTATAGTGCTTCTGGCTAAGATTGTGAGGTAGGGTTTAAGTCTATAGAGTGATCCAAGTTTTCTATTGACTGACTTGATGGTTAAGTTAATATGGGAATCAAAGTTAAGATTGTGGTCAATTGTGACCCCAAGGAGTTTGGTAGTGGGTTCTGGGGATATTACAGTGCCATTATTAGAAGTTATGTTAAATGTAAAAGAAGATGATTTTTGTGTAGGTATAAAAAGTAATAATTTAGTCTTTTTGGGGTTCAGTAAGGGGCAATATTGGTGAAACCAGTTTTCGGTTGCTGTGAAGACTTTTGTGTAGTAACTTGAAGCTCAGTTGGGGAGGAAGCTGAACATATCAGTGTAGAGTCATTGGCATATTGAATACAGATGGAGTATGGAATGGACTGATGTAGGTTGTTGATAAAGATGGAAAAAAGGAGAGGTCCAAGTATTGAGCCTTGTGGTACTCCTATTTTGATTGGAAGAAGAGAAGATAAGTGATTTTCCCAAAGTACTGCGTGTTGTCTATTATCTAAGTAGGAATAAAACCACTGGATAGTCTGAGAGTCTAAGTTAAATGATTGCAGGATGTTTAGTAAGAGAGGATGGTTAACCATATCAAAGGCCTTTGAGAGGTCTAAAAATAGAGCTGAGGAAAGTAAGTTGTTGTTCCGATTTTTATTGATATTGTCAGTGAATGACAATAGAGCAGTGGTGGTACTGTGATGAGGTCTAAAACCATGTTGGCAGTCTCCTAGAAGATTGTTTTGGAGGAGATGATCAAGTAATTGCCTATGAACACATTTTTCCATGATTTTAGCTAGTGGAGAAAGAAGAGCTATGGGACGGAAGTTAGAGAGCTCATTCGAGTTACCACGCTTATGAAGTGGAATGATGTGAGAGACCTTCCAGAGGGTAGGAATAGTTTCTTCAGTTATAGTTCAGTTTATTAAAATGGAGACAGGAAAGGCTAGTGCTTTAGCACCTATTTGTAGGTACTCAGCTGGGATGAGGTCAGCTGAGGGGGTGCATGGTTTAAGTTTGGTAAGTAAGGTATAGATGAGGTCTGTTGAGACAGGTTGTAATTTGAAAGAGGGGGGTTTATCATTAAGGAAGTGAGATACTTGAGTGGATTTTGGAGATAAAGTTGATGCCAGGGTAGTGACAGTGTCTAAGAAAAATGAGTTGAAAGTGTCAGTAATTTGTTTGGGTGTAGTTTGAGTGAGGTTAGATGGAGTTGGTGTTTTGGAATGGCCAGGGTGAAGAAGTTTGTTGATACCCGCTCAGAATTTTTGAGGATTTTGACGTTGAGAGCGTTGGAATTCCCAATAGTAATTTTTTTATCTTGGAATATTAGTTTCTTTGTTTCGTTTCTAAGTTGTTTAAAGATTATGTGGTCAGCTGGGTTTTTGGTAGATCTCCATTTGTTCCAAGTCCTATTTCTAAGTAGCATTTTTTGTTTGGTTTCTTTAGATAACCAGGGAGCAGTCTTAGCTTTGGTTTTTATTAGTCTTTTGGGGGCATGGAGGTTGAGAATTTGGAGGAATTTGTTGTTGAAGTATGAAACAGCCTCATCAAGAGGTAAATATTTTAGAGGAGACCAATTTCATTTGTAATTTGGTTATTAAGATTTCACTATTGCATAGTGAGGGAGATTTGGTATCTAGTAGGGTAACCAGTAGTTCAGTTTTGTAAAGTACTGCTACCCCTCCACCCTTTTTGATATTACGGTCAAGTCTAATGATATTATATCCTGGTGGTATTATGTCAATGTCTTTGGTGTCTGCCTTTAGCCAGGTTTCAGTTAGGCAAAGGATATCAAAGGAGTATAAGTCAAGGAGGGCATGGAGTTGAGTTGTTTTATTATTCAGGCTACGAATATTAAGGTGGGCTATCTGAAGAGAAATGGGGCTGGAGGGAAGACTAGAATAAGTTGCTTGTTTAATTGAGGGGATAGTAGGGTAATAGGTATTTGGGCCTGTATTGGGATGAATGTCGCCATAAATGAATAAAAGTTGTTGGTGACTATAGGTATGTTTGCAAAGTTTGGAAAGTAATGGCAAAGGCTTCACAAGTTGAAAAAACTTGATATGTGTTGCTCTGTGGTATTGAGGTTTAAGGTATGAAGAAGATGAGGTAATGTTGCAGTGAGATAGTGGGGTGTATTCATAATGGGTGTTAGTTTGTTTTGCTGTTAGATGGGATAGAGTAAGCTTTCTATTTTTCGTAGAAGGTAAGGTAGTAGGAAATGAGAAGAGTGTTTAGGAGTAGTATGGAGTAGAGAAAGATGTTATATTTGGAAATGCTTGGGTTATACATAGTAAGTGAAGGTGTGGTCAAGGAAGTAGGAATAGGAATCTTGTTCCAAAGCATGGGAAGTCTCTGGGACAGGAATCTATCCGTCCAACATGTCCTATTTATTGTTGTGGTGAGGTTTAGATCCCTAGAGCGCGTGGCTCGAGGGGATATGGTTTTCTTTAGGTGGAGCATGTCCATCAATTCTGGGTTGGACATGGCCTTGTATGTCAGGCAGAGATCACCTCTGAGTAGGCGGTATGCAACCGAGTACAGCTGGAGTTTCTTCAGTCAAGCTGCATAGGGCATATGTTTGAAGACAGTGATCCTCTTGGTGAGGTACTTCTGTGGTCTTTCCAGCTGTTGCAGGTGTCTTGTAAGGTACATCTCAAATGGGCCATTGTACTGTATGATGGGTCTGATGAGTGATGAGTAGAGGGGCACAATAACTTTTTTTGATCTGGATGCGAACCCTTTTGTGATTAGGTGGGCCACAAAGAAGGATTTTTTAACCACTTTGGCAATGTGATTATCAAAGGAGAGATTACTATCTACTTGGGTCCCCAGATCCCTTATTATGTCTTCCATATTTAGGGGACTACCACCTATGTGGTAGTTTGTGGGTACTTTGTTTTTTTCCAAAGGGGATGACTACGCACTTTTAGGCATTTAGCTTGAGGCCATGATTTTGACACCAGGTATCCGTCTCAGCGAGACCCTTTTGGAGGACGTCTGTGTCAGCTGAAGAGTCAATTATAACCCCTAGTGCTTGCCTGTACCTCTGAGAAGTATATGCCAAACAGGAGGGGTCCTAGAACTGAGCCCTGGGGAATACCACTTGTAACCAGTTTAGAGTCAAACCTAGCTCCCGCAACTCTCACTATGTGGGTTCTGTCCGTGAGCCAGCTGGCGGCCAATCTTGTGACGTAGGGGTTTACGTTCAGGCTGGTGAGCTTGTCTATAATACCAGAATGGGGAATGGTGTCAAAGGCCTTTGCAAGGTCTAGGTAGGCTGTGTGTACCACCTTTCCCTCATCTATAGCTTTGGTAACTGTCTCAAAGAAGTCCACCAGGTTTAGGAGACATGATCTGCCCTTAACAAAGCCAAACTGGATAGGTTCAAGTGTTTGGAAGTTCCCAATGTCTCTGTTAATGAGTTCCATGATGATGCACTTCATAGCCTTGCAGACCAAGCTAGTCAAGCTTATAGGGTGATAGTTCCCCAGGGTCTGTTGTGGCTCCACCTTTGTGGAGCGGAATAACCGTTGATGTGCACCACTCTGTGGGTACATAGCCTGTGGAGAGGCTGAGTTTAAACAGTGTATTTAGGTGAGGGGTTAGTTTGTCTTTGAGCTCATGTAGGATGCAGCCTGGGACACTGTCCGGTCCCAGTGATGCTGTGTTTTTGGCTTTGGTCAGGGCTGTTTTAACCTGATTGTCTGTGATTTCAGGGGTTCTACATTCTTCTGGTATGGTTATGGGCCCTTTTGTGGGTGAGAGGGGGGTGAAGTTTGCACTGAACCTGTCTGCCAGGATGTTGGCAATATCAGTTGGTTCAGTGTATTTTGTGCCATTCTGCACTAACTCTGAGCAGATCTGAGCATTGCCACTTAGATTCTTGACATAGCTAAAGAATGCCTTGTGGTTATCTTTGGAGTTCTTGGCAATTTTTCTTTCAAAGCTCGCCTTGGATGATTTTATGAGGGATCATAGTTTCTTGCTGATACTGATCAGGAATGTCTTCCCTTCTTGGGATTTTACTCTTTTCTGCACTAGTTTCCTCCTTCTGTTGTATAGCTTGTTTATGGCAGGGTTCCACCAGACTTGTTTCCTTTTCTTGGAGGAGTGAGTCTTGGTATTGCTTAGGATAGCATGATCCATGCATTCTTGTAGGTGCCCGTAAAATGCATTAGTAAAGGATTTTGCAGCTTGGACAGCTTTATCCAATCCACAAAGGATGAAAACATATTTTTTCAGGGGGAAAATCCACCTGCACCTTCAGTATCCCCTTTTGCTAATTATATATACCAACTCCAAGATCGGTGTAGGGAAGGGGAAATGGCATATTCCCCATTTCCCATTGTACCACAATCTCATAGTGAAAAAGGCAGTAATTTTTGATCAACCATATCACCTTTTTCACTTATTGATAAGAAAAGCACATGTTGATGAAAAGTTGTGCA